>NC_041017.1:3656363-3959393 GCF_004193775.1 Glycine soja
GGATGCTAGTTCCAAATTGTGATTGATGATGAATCTTGCATCCATATGAGGCTTCAATGTGATTCTGGGATTTTGTGTGACTAGGATTTCAGATTATCATGGACATGAAGCTAAGATGTATGACTGGTCTCTCAGTTTTATCCTTTTGATTTTTCTCTGTTGTTTATAATTGATTTGCAATTAGCAAGTTCTTGATCAAAACCGTGATAAATTAGCAGTATATTAGCGGCGTGTCTCGTTACATGTTTATATCTAGCACGTTACCTGTTACCTAATTGATAACCCTTCCATTGAACGCCAAAATTGGACATTTAGATCCGTAGGCGAGGAAGTAAGAAGGTATTGTAGTTTATGTTAAATTACAATTTTAGCTATCTTTCAAATCCTGGTACGTGACTTTAATTTTTTTTAAATAATCATGATTTTAGTTCTCAGTTTTAAAAAAATATAATTTTAGTCTAATTGTTAATTTTGCTTATGTTTTATAGCTTTTATTTTGACTTAATCGAATCTTATATCTAATAAATTCTTTAAGGTACTATCATAAAATAATTTAATTAATTAAAATATTTTAATATAATTTTTAAAAAATACAATGATTAAAATCACAAATAAAAAATTAAAGGAATACCAAAATTACAATTTGCAATTTAGCCTTCAGTTAATTGTTGCAAGGGACAATTCATGTTGGACTTGGCTTGGGCTCTTTCTTTGGTTGGGTTTATTGCAAAGTTATTGCATCTTGTTCTTCCGTTTTTGGCAATTGAATTCTGCACCTCTCTTATTGCATTCTGCACCTCCCAGCTTTTGAAGAACCCCAACCTACCCCTTCTATCTTCTTCTCCTCTTTCCTCTTCTTCTCCAACTCAACTCTTCTTCCTGGAATTGGCATTCCTATTTTGAGTTTTGGATTTGTTTCCAAAACAAGTGTTCCGTAAGGATATAAATACTCTTAGGGAATGACCATTTCAGAAGAAAATTTTTTTCGCAAGCAAAAATAGTGTTTCCAAAATGACCATTTTGAAAGCTATAAAATGCACTTCCAGAAAGGCTATTCTAGATTGCAATTTTTGCTTCCAAAATGGTTCTTCCATAAGCTAAAATGGTACTTTCTAAAATGTCATTTCTAGAAGATACAAAATACACTTTAAAAAAGACTACTCTGAATTGCAGTTGTTGCTTTCGGAATGAACTTTCTGTAAGCATAATAATGATTTTCAAAAATCCCTTTCCAGAATATACAAAATACACTTTCGAAAAGGTTGCTTCGGATTTAAAAAGTTTCTTCCAGAATGGTCTTTTCGTGAGCAAAAATGCTTCTAGAACAGCCATTTCGAAAGCATTTTTTGCTTATGAAAATGTCATTCTAGAAACATTTTAGCTTACGGAAAGAGATTTCTGAAAGCATTTTTGCTTCTGAAAAGGCCATTTTGAAAGTTGTTTTATAGTTAATTAAATTTGATAAGGGAGAAGGAGGAGGAAGAAAAGAAAAAAGAAGAAAAAGGTGAAGGAGACACTTACCTTCATGAAATGAGGAAGGGGGGAGGAGGAGTCGCCACGAGAGGAACGGGTGTCGTCGCCATGGGTGTGCTGTTGAAGAAAGGATGTCATCATGAGGGTGTGCTGTCGAGGGAGATGTCTTCGCGGGTTGAGAGAAGGGAGGAAGGAGGTGTTAGGGTTGGGAGATAGGAGGTGAAAATTTCATTAAAGATATTTGTATTATTACTTAATAATGGGAGGTGCATGATACACATAGGGAGATGTAAGATTCAAATCCCTCCTTTTTTTTTCTTTTGAAATGTAAAATTACATTTTGAAATACATTTTCTTTTTGGCTTATGGAATAACCACTCCAAAAGATTAAAAAAATATTTCCAAAGAGTGCAGGAAGCAATAGCCTTAATTATTGCAATTCTTTTAGTCTTTTGATATGTGAAGTACATTTTTTTATAGCAAAGAATAATTGCATGTACCCAAACCATAGGTGCAATTTCAGTAGACTGTTATTTTGAAGGAAAAATTTCAGCAGACTATAATGTTGTCAACAAACGTGCTTTTGATGTGTGAAGTACATTTTTTATTGCAAAGAACAATTGCATGTACCAAAACCATAGGTGCAATTTCAGTAGACTATTTTGAAGGAAAAATTTCAGCAGATTATAATGTTGTCAACAAACGTGAATATATTTAATGCAAATTCAAGGTAAGTATTTTGGTTATGGTTGATAAAAGTAGGTGAGAAGTTAGTTAAAAATTGAAAAATTAATTGGTAACTAAAATGCTAGTTAACTTATTAAATTAGAAGTGTTTAACAAAATTAATTGTTAAAGTAGTTGAAAAATGTAAAATAACAAAAAAATAATAAAATCATGATTTATTTTTAAAAAGTTAACAAGAAAAATGAATAAATATATATAGGATAAAAGTGAAAGAAAATATAAAAAACTAGAAGCTAGTTGTATTTCAGAAAACACTAAGAGTTACTGAGAAATTACTAAAAAAGTTTGTTTATCAAACAATTAAATAAGTTTTTTAGCTAATAAAAAAATTAAAAATTAACTTAAATATCTTGACAAATAAAACATTTATAGTTACATGTAGATATTAGAGTGATATAAAATAATGCAAATAAAATAGGAAAAAATAAATCTACGGATTTATGAGAATGTTAGTTATAATTTTAGTTTATTTTTTAAAATTTTTATAGCCTTGAATATTTATCTTTAATAACATTGCAGGCAGAATCTATTGTCTATAGTATATACATAAGAAAATGATTTTTAAATATAATATTTACTCGTGACATTTGGAGCTCTAAAAAATTAATTGTTTGTTAATTTTAAATTAAAAAATTGATTTACAAGGTAAAATATAATTTCCGTCTTTCAATTTTTCTTAAATATACCTTTTTAGTTCTCTAATTGTTTAATTGACACATTTCATCCTTTATTTTTAAAAAATTTACAATTTTATATTCTCATTTTTTAATTGAGATATTTTTTTCTTCACTTTAAAAAAAAAAATCACAATTTTAGTTTTTTTAACTAATTTCAACCGTTGGTATGTCTTTATAAACGTTGATTGACACAAGTTTATTTATTATTCATAGTATAAATATTTTTTAAAATTATTTAATTGCTAGTAAGCTTAATTTATTAAAAAAAAATACATCGTCAACATGTCTGAAATTAATCTTTTGAAAAAAATAAATCATATAAAAAAAAATATTCATTTTTTTGCACTCAAGATTTGTGACGAAAATTTATTACTACAATGAAACAATTTTATACTAAAATCATAGTTAAAAAAATACATATTCATTTTCCCATGGATATCATATTAATAATGACCAGGTCTGTGTGCCAAACGACCCACTGATTCCCCTCTCCAAATCCATCTTGAATATTGGTTGTTTCAAATAGATAATTACTCGAAGATCATTCTGAAAATAAGTGAAAATATTAAGCACGTTAATTTATAGCAGCATAGCTAATGAGACGCAATTTGTTCTGTCTTGAATTCAACCTTTCAAGGTTTATTCTCACTCTGATAGTAATTTTTACCTTACATAAACATTAATTCAGTCACTTAATTAAGCCTTGGAGTATTTTTGTAAATAACCACCACCAAAGCTCTCTCTGTAAACCAATTAACCACTAGGATAGCCAGTAATAAGCAGGAAAAAAAACTTACAACCCAATACACCAAGGTGTTTGAAGATATTGGAACGAGGAGAAGCACTAAATTATTAATATTCAACAATTTAAAGAGTAAGAAACTTAAACATATTAGAAACATAAATAAGAGACGTGTGCGTACTTCTATTCGAAGCCATCGCCTTAATAACTTTCTTTTCCAACTAATCATGACAACATCAATTTGGTTTACCAAGTGATATCATTACTCTTATTTGAAAAATCAACGACAACAGTGATCCAAGCAAGCAACGAAAATGTCTCCGCCAAATCTTACCTTACCCCTATTACAATCACATATTAAAAGAATTTCTTGAAAGCATTCATGTGAGATGCCTTAATTTAGAGTGATGAAATGATAAATGTATAACTAGTTAATAAAATAAAGAATCCTTCTATCACATACCCCAATTTAGAGCATAAGGACTTAAGGAGTAAGGTTAGCTGATAAAAAATTAAGGAACAAGGTTCAAAAATTAAATAATCAGATAGAATAAACTTCATTACTTTTCATTCCGTTATTTTATTTTATTTTTCAATCCAAACAATAAACCTTAAATCTATTTCACTTCATCTTTTTCCATTATACATCTCATTTCCTCAAATCCAAATATAGCTCTGAAAACATGGTAAAAAAAATTAAATAAACAAGGGTACTTCTTTTCAAAGATGTTGCCATAATAACTTTCTTTCCCTGCTGCCAAATCAACCAATCAAGACCAAATCAAATTATTTCACCATGTCTCAGTATCCGTATTTGAAAAATCAATTCAGTCCAAGGAGGCCGCACAAGCAAGAAAGTATCCTAGTCAAAATTTGAGATTTTAACAATCACAGTTTGGAAATAGGAAATTCCTCCTCTTGGATGTCACCGTAAAAGAATTTCTTGAAAGCATCCATGTGAGATGCCTCCAAAGAAATTGCCACAATGAGGCCATCCCCATTAGCCTTATTCATAACAAATGCCTTCCCTTCAGCATCCATGAACCCAGGGCCAAAATACAAAGGCTTCCCAAATCCAAAATCCGCATCCTTATACGAAAAATTCATCCAACTAACAACAAAAAGGTTCGGATTCCCCTTGTAAGGTCCCTTATGCACACTTGAGGTTGGGTAGTGAAAATTGTACCTCACCAAATTCATGTCTTTCTCCTTTGCTATGTGATCAAGTGCTGACCCCACAAACTCCCTTGTCACCCTTTCAAGTGCCACCCTAACGTTCCCAATTGCATAACCCAAAGGTTTTTGCATGATTTCACCAAAGGAGCATGTGGGTGTCACGGTGGGAAATGCTGCATTTCCCGCATACCCATTAGGAAGTGGTGGAGTTATTCGGTTCCTACAATTAACCAAAGTAGACAACCTCGTAGGTTGGTCACTTTTCCCCTCATAACGTGCTTTACTCACACACTTCCACAAATACCCAGCAACAACCTCAAAAGTTGAATAAGGTCGTGAAGTACTACTAGCTCTAGTAGTGTTAATTATGTTAACGTAATTTACCTTGTGCTTGAGCTTCTTCACTTGTGCATCTGTGAGCTTCACTATTGCAACCACAACATTAGTGTCTCTGCCTCCTAATGAACCTAACCAATTCGGAGGAGTGCGAAACTCCGAATGGTCGTGGGACCTCGAATCATCAACCTTGTACGAATTCAACTTATTTCGATCACAGCACGGCATCATTTCCACGTGGTCCAAATTTTCCTTCCTAGCCAACTTGGCCCACGTGGTCATGAACCGCATGGACGCGGTTCCGTCGATTGCGCAACGACACAAGGCCACCCCAATGGTAACACCGCCACAAGGGAACCTCGTTAGTTGCACAACCAACAAAGGTATGTCCTCAACTAGGACATTGTAGTCAATGTTGGGTATGAGTTGTGACACCAAATGGGTAGGCACAAAATCACCCAAATCATCCAAGTTTAAATCTTTGCAATTGGCTTCCAAGAGTTGTGCTCCCTTGGCATTGCAATGAAGCTCCCATTTTCCACCTTCGATCGAACTCAACCTACCCGCAAGAGGGTAATAGATGGTCAAAGCTTGGCTAAGAGAGTGCCTCAAGGTGTTAACAAAGGTTGATGCATCGTGATCGGGGTGTGGCTTGTACACGTACAGGAGTGGCGCGTGAGTGCGAAGCTTAATTTGTTCGATCAAGGAGAAGAGTTTTCCATTTGGGGTGGGTTTAGAGGGTAAGACGGTGTAACGAGATTCAACGCTCACCATTCTCTGTTGATTGGTTTTGTTCTCTTTGCTAATGGCCGTTTTATATTACCTTACCCATGTTTCAAAGGGGTAGTTGTGACACGCTTGCTGATCTAGATCACGTGACGTAAGCAGAGACGTATATGTTCATTATTAGACAACCTATTTGATTTCGATTCCACCACTTCTATTCTTAACATGGCTATATTTAGTAACCATCATTGAAACTTGAAAGTTAACTAGGTACTGGCGGACCAACATTACTTTGAGGATCTGTTGCACCCCCTCATTTTTTTAAATTTATCAAATTTGTAAATAAAATCTTATATTTTTATATTTTATTTTATTTATATTTATATAATTGAACCTACTGAATTTATTTTTTATAATTTGCACCCATTGACTTAGGGTCTTGGATCCGCCACAGTAACTAGGATTGATTCAACGTTCCATTGCGTACGCCATTATATTCTTCATCCATTTTTTTTATATTGACGCTTGTATATTTTATAAGATAAACTCTTTGTCAATGATTTTTGTTTTCTGAAAAAGGAGATTTTGTTTAAATTATTTTCTATATTGAATTTTTTCTTATTTTAGTTAAATTGTGTTGAATAGGAAAACAAAATATCTAATATCCTAGAAGCAAAAAAAGTATTTATTTTCTATATCTAATTAGTTAGAACAATCTTTAAGTTAATTTATTACAATATTTTATACTTTTAGCTATTAATGGAGAAATATATGAAAACTATTTCCAAATTCATGTATATAATTGATATTAGTGAAAGTAAAATTTTGTAACTATAAAACTTAGAAAGTCTAATGAGGTCGAATGAAGTTGGAGAACATAATACTAAAATTATGTTCGATTATCAATCGAAAAAGGTATAGGCTTATGAAGTTTGATGGTAAGTCGAAGAAGACATAACTTAGAAGACAAGGATTATATATGAAGATAAGTTATTGAAGTTATATACTTCTTGAAAAAATGAAGAAAGAATCGTCGAAGGCATGTTGTTTTGATCAAGTGCACACGGAGATGCATCTTCAACGACGGTTAAAATAGGGATTTGACGATGGATTCTAACTATCTTCATAGCCGACATCGTGGAAAACACAATAATTTCAATGATAGTTCCTTAACCGTCTTAGAATGTCAGATATCAACATCAATTTCTGTAGAAACCATCATAAAAAACATTATTTAAAGACAATTTGTAGATAGAAACCGTCTTAGAAGCGTAAATTTTTAAGACGATTTTATCGAGAATAAAATTTACTTATATCATCCACAACTGTAATATAGATATGTTCAAACATTTATGACTTGATATTATTTCATTTAGATCAGAAAATGTTAAGAAGAAGGATGCTTCTACATTTGGAATCCCAAATTTACTCTCATCCCACAACAACTCAACAGGTTTCTAGTAAACATCATATAGGTTCTTAATAAAGTCACCCAATAGATCATCTGCATTAAGAGTATTGGACTTTTGAACAGGTTCAACGACATTCTTTAGACTATTCTATATATGATTAATGAAAAGAACAATTAACCTAACGTTGGTAAATCATTTTTAACAATCTACAATTGTCTTAATACATGTTAAAAAAAATACCTCATGTGATACAAGTTTCACAAGATGACTCGGCCATGCAACGAATGTGTCAAGGGTCTGTTTAACATATTGAATCTTTGTCGTCGGAAATGGGACTAGAGTGTAACTATCATAAACTTTTTCAACAATCACCCTAACCACATCATCTGCATAAGACACGTTATGTATGGTGGACTCCCCATCATAAACTTTTCTCAAGGCCACCAGACATGTAGAATGATCACATTGAACGTAAAACCCCATAGTAGGCACCCCATCATCAACATCCTCTCCCCCAGATGGATTGGTTGCACTTTCAACATGGCTACCCTTTGTGCTCACACGTGCACCTAACAGTTGTAAATCCCCGTGTACCGTGGGTGAGTTCTATGATGGCATTTGGGTTAACTCAATTTTGATGGCTTTCTTCAACTCTTGTTTCATTTTCTTGAATCGAAGATTATATTCCTCTTCAACTTCTTTCCTCCACTCTTCCTTAAGGTTACCGATTATGTCAAGCAATTGTTGTGGGGTGATTAATGCAGAGGAACTGTTGGAACCACATGATGCTTGCCCAAAGTATTCACTAATTGTCACACTAGTTTCCGTTGCACAAACACGACTTGGATGCTCCAGTCGATCAATGGTAGTAGTAAGTATGTTGTCCCGACCATGGGGGATAAAGTTGCCCTGAGTTATCTACTCTTATAACGAGTCCTATAACAAGCACAACATGGTACATGAAAAATACTTAAGGTCACTGTTATCATTCAAAAAACAAAAACACTTAAAATTATATGTTAACATCAACTCACAATTTTATCAGATATTTCTTGTGCCGCCTTAAATGCCATATGCCCATATTGCTTTATGTGTGTCATCTTTCGCATCATATGTCTTGCAATCGGAGATGGAGGGTCAACGATCATTGTTGAATCCTCAGTATTCATTGCATCATGTTGCATTTTCTTCATTTTCTCCTTCATCAGATTTTTTTCAAGCAAATCATAACCCCCACAAGACAGTAAGTGGGGGTAAGCATTGTATTTTTTAATTTCCTGAGCTTTTTTTTTTTTCTGATTCCCTGTCATGAATTACAAACAATTTGAACAAAATAATTAAATAAAATTATATAGTGAATATATAATTAGTTACTTAGTTTGCTTTGTTTATTAAGCATGCTAGAAAATACAACAACCTTCCCTTGCCACTGCCACCCTCTGTTATGCACATGCAAGCATGTTACTTTTGCCCTCAAAGTTGAACAAACATTATGGGTATTAAGGACAAGCAAATGCCAATACCAACAACTTTTCTCGAATTAACCAAACACCATTCAAAGTCACAGTTATAGTTTTCCTAAGTTTATAGTGAAAACAAGCTAGAGGGAGTGAAGCTGATAGTGCACTTGTTTTAGTTTTACTTGAAATTAGAAAAGACTAGTAAATAGCAGTTTGGATTATGGAGATGTGAAGCATTTGTCAATGCATGGTATATCTATATCTTGTTAAATTCTAAGAATATGGGCCCTAATATATGATGTACTAAAAGATAGCATTCACTAGTTTACCTATTAATTTCTATACAACAATTAATCAAATCCATCTAGGATAGAAAAAGATCAAACATTGAAATAGGAAAAGATAGAGGAAAAAATGTTTGCATTGGTACAAGATAAAGGTTTGCACTGACAATACCATCTATTTTCATGACTCAATACTTCAACAACCAATCCGCTTAATCTAGCTAAATGGCTAGCTAGCTACTCTAATGTGCAACCTAATATTCATTAATACTAATAGTGAGATACGATACAACATCTCAAACCCTACACTAATTAAGCTACACACATTTGGTAGGTATATGTATGACTTTTATCTTCTTATAGGGGAAAATAGAATCGGCCCCATCACAGCTCATTTAGGGATCGCGAGCACCAAAGGACTACAATGTACCTCTAACTTTAATTAGTTAGCCATTTCCATTTTATTAACAAATATAACTACATAATGGAAATATAATGCAAATAATATGTTGCCATAAAACAAAAAGTAGTAGCATAACTAAACCAACCTAAGAAGAGTCCAATGGACAATCATTTCACGAATGTCGACGACAGTGGCTTCAACGATGACAGAGCACGACAGCTTCAATGACAGCGGCCTCAACGGAGTGAGCAGACAACGAGAGAATGGCAGGAAGTTGTGTGAGTGAACGGGGTGAGACCAAGACATGACTGAAATTTGACAACTTAAATTGCCTTATTCAAAGACGATTTTAGCAAGAACGTCTTTGAATATTACAATATGATGCCAATTTTCCTCAAAGCATCATCGTTTTTACGGTTTCAAAGACTTTTTAATGGAAACCGTCTTTAAAATGGTGGCAATAATTATAAAATTGTCATCGCCACCCATACGACGATGATTTTTCGACAACCATTGTTGACCTTGCATCGTAAAAAGCAATAATTTTAGTAGTGTCAATATCGATTTTTCAAGTAATCATTGTTGAACACACCATTCCAAGACAATTATTTGAAAACCATCTCCGTACACATTCAACATAATTACAAAATTATCACCAAGTTGTGTTCAACAACCGTTTTGGGCAACCATCATTGTTGGTGCATCGTAAATTACATTTTTTGTAGTAATGACGTTGTCTAACAAAGAGCGCAAAGATATAGGTGTTAATATCATAAATAGTTAGTTTGAATAAGTTATACATTCATACAAATCTTATAAATTGACAGTTCAGTCCAATTAAACTATAAATAAGCACATCAATGGTTATTTTTCGTTGGTCACGAAGATCACACAAAAACCTTTATACCAACACGTCACATAAGAAAAATGACTACCAGTTATCATTACAAAGTGTATATTCAAACATATCTTAATGCAATTTATAACTACTGCAATTGTTTTACTTTGATCAAAACAATGTTTTATGCAATTCTCTTCTTCTATGTTTCTTCTCCAAACTCTATTCTTTTCAATCATTATTTATTCCCTGAACTTGAACTTATTTACTTGTTGTTCTTTATTTTCTCATAATTTTTATGTTATTTTACATTTCAATCTCAATTTACATATCGAGCACGTTACTTACATTTATGTTATTTTAATTATTGATTGCATCTCAATTCAATTTACTTTCAAAAGTCTTTTACATTACAAGTCTCTTTCTTTCTTTGTTTTATAACTTTATTTATCAATCAATGCATTTCTATTTGTTCAGGAACATGTTTATTATCATAAAACTATAAACTTACTAGAAAATTACTTTGATTATATTCAAAAAATTATATTTTTGATTTATAACATATTGATCTATTTTGCATTGAAAACCTTTCTATTACAAATTCTAATTATCAAAATTGATATTTTTGACGATGGTGCAATGATACATGATTAGGTTAAAAATCTATGTGTATTCGATTGATCTCATAATTCCTTTGATTAAAAGTTATAACAATTACTAATTTAAATAAAAAGAAGTTACAATTATGATTTTGTCACATTAAATAAAATAAGTTATTTGTGATTGATAAGAATCAAATGTAAAAATTATGAAAAATTACATTTCGGTTACTTAAATAAATTTTCATCGTAAATAATAATTTATGTAAATATATCTCATTCTAGATGGTACATTATATCTCATTTTATGTAGTAGAAGTACAAAATTCGTGTACAGAATTATAATTGATGTTATTGTTGTTTGTCATTTTTTTAACCTTTTAATAGAGGGTGATGAGAGGCTGGGGCTGTTGTGAAAAGGAAAGATTCGTCCCAAGCAAATTAAATGGGGTATAATAGATATATGAAAAATTATAGATGTGGACATCCAATATGCCCATCAACACCTAATAAGAGAAAGATAAAAAGTGAAAAAAAAGTATAAGTTTTATAAGTAATATAATTTGACTTGAAGAAACAGATAAAAAAATTATAAATGTTTGCTAGGTGTTAAAAATATGAGTGTTGATGTATTATTACTCTAAATATTTTACACATTATAATAAAATAAGAATTAATTTTTAAAATTTATTTTAGCTTTATTTATTGATCCACCGGTAGACAACGTATTTCATAGGTCCACCGTAGAATCCTCCAAGCTACTTATTTTTACGAAGAAATCAAGACATTATTAGAATAAGGAGCTTTTGAATAAGTTACTTCTAGTTCTTGGAGTTATTTCTTGTTGAGAAAGATATATGGTTTTTATATTTTTGTTTTGAATGAAATTTTTAATCAGTTTTATAAATTATAAAAATCAATATTTATTAATTAGGATGGTAATTACTGTTTATTTGATTATTCAAATTAATTTTTATTTATTAATTTGGAAAAATTATTATGGTTTTTATATAATAAGTTGATTTTATCAAGTCTTATATTATTATAATTTAATATATATTAATTTTAAATAACTGAGTAATTGGACATGGGTGATATGGGTGATTAATGTAAAGTTAATTGAACCGTTCAGATTGTATTCAAGTTCAATTTTTATCGTAAATAATTTTTTATTGATCTTTATTTATTTTTTAGTTAAATTCTAAATTAGTCAAGGTTTCTTTCTATGGTATATAGAAGGATTAAGACTAAAATATGTTAATTTTAAATATAAAAAAATTAAATCTCTTATAAAAATATTTTACCAAACAGCTTTTAACTTAAAAGTAGCTATTAGAAAGATAATGAAAAATACCAAACAACTTAACTTAAATTTTAAAGCTACTTTTTTAGCTTTAACTTAAAAGTAGTTGATTGTGATAAAGCAAAAGAACTATGGCTGGCTATATGTCTTTGGAATTTTGTGGAGCAACTAACTCTTAATGTTGATGGTATCTCAGAATTTATTTTTACAGCAATAAAACAATTGCAGGAATCACATCAAAGCCTCTTTGTAGCAACTCTTTGGTCCATATGGAATTTTAGAAATGATAAACTTTGAAGGAATTCAAAAGCTCCAGCATCCAATATTACAATCTCTAGAGCAAAGCAATTCATGCACGAATGAAGACTGTTAGATCCTTTCAACCAGCGAAACTGCAGCATCAAACAACTCAGTCTCCAACATCATGGCAACCTCCACCGCAAGGCTACATATCTTGCACTCTTGACGCATCGATCTTTAAGGACGAAAATATGTTTGCAGCTGGAATGTGTATCAGGAACAATCATGTCCAATTTATGTCAGCTAGGAGCTTCAATTTCCACGGTAGAATCAGACCTCCAGAACCGGAAGCAATTGCTCTATACCAAGCCTTGTAATGGGCATGTGAAATGGGTCTTCCTAACATAATTTTCTAGACAGATTGCAAAATCATAGTGGATACAATCTCCAAACCCAATACTGGCTTTTCATATTTCAATTTTATTATCTCTAACTGTAGACCATTTTGCTTACTCTCACAAACTCAAAGATAAGTTTTATTAGGAGAGAAACCAATTATCTTGTAGTCCATACCTTGGCAAGAGAAGCAAGATATCATGCTTGTCACCAAGTTTAATTACATCCATGTTCCTACGTGTATTTTAAATTTTATTATCTTCAATATAATGAAATGATATAAGATTCTGCTTGTTAAAAAAAACTTAAAAGTGGTTTTTAAGTTAAAAAAAAGTTGGGCCAAACAAACCCTAACTCTATTCATCTTTCTATTATCATGTACGTATTTATTAAAAAATGAAAGTAAAGTTGAAAACTAATTAAAAATTTCTGTATGTTCTTAATAAATAATTTGAAATAGAAAATTGAATAAACTAATTAACCTTTTGGTTTCTATTGAGTCCTATTTTATATATATATATATATATATATATATATATATATATATATATATATATATAAAAGATATTTTGTTTAAAAAATCCTTATATATTGTTCCATATTATTGTTTCGTAAAAAATTCTTTCAAACTAACCAGCAGCAACCTTTGGAATAAAATAAATTTTTCGAATGAACAAATAAATAGGAACAAAAAGAAAACTAAGTTACAAAATTTACCTAATATCACCATAAGTATTTTAAAAAAAGTGTTAAATAGAAAAATATTATTTAATATCTTAGAAGCAAAAAAAATAATATTTTTTCTTCTATGCGTAATTAAAGGAATCCTTAAATTAATTTATAAAATATTTAATATTTTTTAATTATTAATGGAGAAATTAATAATTATTTGGTTTAATTATTTTGCAGGTCTCCATATACTTTTACTGAATTTTTAATTAGGTTCTTGGAGTGCATAAATCCTTTTATTTGATTGAACTATTAGCTACAGGCTTTAAATTGATATTTTAAGTGAGGATGTGATCTTTCTTTACTCGCAAAAAGTTTTTAAAAAATTGTATTTTTTTTTTTGTGATGACTATTTATTTAATGCTTTTTGGGTAAAGAGTGTTATAATAAGAGTTATTGTGACATTAGTAGTGATGTAATGATATTAATAATAGTGTCATTGATGTAATAATAACAATGGGGGTAAGAGTAGCAGGTAGTAGAGGGAGAGATTATAGTATTGATAAATAATTAATGAGTTTTCAAAAAATAGAAAAAAAAATAAAGAGAGATAATTTGCTTGTTTTTTCAAGTAAAAAAAAACCAATTTTTTTTTAAATTAAGACAAAAATAATAAAAATTCCTAAACTAACAAGAGTAGCAAAACTATTAAGATGTCGGGCATGCACATGTCTATATGTATGTATGCATAAAATTAAAAATAAAATAAATAAAAATTATAATTATATAACAAATTTGTAAGTTACAAATTTAACACGTGCAAATCGTAATTGCCTAACAACATAAATGATTTTCTGTGAAAATCTAAAGCTCATGCCTCATACAGATAGGACATGTACTCTTTAAATAGAATACAAAATACAAATATATAATAGAGCAAAGAAAACGACTTGTCTATAATTAAGCAAGTGAAGCAACCGTATGATCTTAATCATAATACTACGATATCTAACTGGAATTTTGTGTCCCTTGTTCATCTCTCATTGACACTTTGATCAAAACCCCTTTCCTTCACCCTTTGATGTTTCTCTTAATTGTGTTCAGAAATCTATAAATCAGAAAAAGAAAAAAGAAAATTAGATTGCAGAATAAACAAAAAAAAAATACTTTATCGGAGTGAATCATTCAGATGAATTCCTCCGACTTTGGAACCAACGATTTCATTTTGATAAACTCAAACAACTCGCTGCATGTCTGTTTCAATAGTAGCACATACCATGGTTCGAGCCTTTGGTTGGAAAATTCCGTGGAGAAAACACTACCCGAATTTGTCCTGCAATTTGCAATTATCCTAGCAGTCAACCGATTTTTGCTCCTTGTTTCTGAACAATGCCATGTACCTCATATTGTTGCCAATATTTTTGTAAGTATTTTCAGCTTATGATCCTTGGCTCATGAATTGAATTCTCAATCTTAACATGGGGACGATAATTAAACAACAAACATAAATATGATAGGATAAAGAATAAAGAGCTTTATTATGAAATCAAAAGTGCTAACAATTCACCATTCATGTGCTACAATCATGGTACATGTCAGAAAGAAGAAAAATTATCATATAATCAACAATACGTGGTCTTAGCCAAACTCTATGACAAATTATTAACTTTTGCCATTAAATTGAAACATGAAATTGCATGTTATACGATGACTGATGACAACGGCATAGGCTCTCAGGTCAACTATTAATTTTCCCTTAAATAATCACATGTTTTTAAGAGAATTATACTTTTAATAAACAATTATTTTCTTTCTTCTAAATATATTAATTTGCTAAGATTTTAATGACTGATTTGTTACTAATCAACATCAACTTTTGTGATTATGTTCCTAGACGGGTTTTCTATTTGGTCCATCTGTTCTGGGACGTTGGAATGCTTTTATCAAAAACGCATTTCCTTTCAGTAACATGATACCATTTGAAACCGTGGGAGGGATGGTCCTTGTTTACTACGTGTTCTTTGTAGGTCTAGAGATAGACTTGAAACCAATAACGGGATTTCACAAGAAGGCCATGGTTATTGTCATTTCCTGCACAATCTTCACCTTACCAATAGGGTTTGGCTTGTACTACATGCTTGTCACCGACATGTGGCGCAAACCTTTGCCCCTTGTCAATGCTAGGCCAAAGGGTGCAATATTATGGGGAATTACCCTTTCTTGCAGCAGTGAGTTTCCTGAGATTGCAAAGATCCTTTCAGACCTTAAGCTTCTCCTCACAGAAAACGGACAACTGACTCTCACTGCTTCTCTCATCAATGACTTGTTTTCATGGACTCTTCTTGTGTTAGCTCTATCTAATTTCTATTATGCTTCTGGGATATCTTTTTTCATAACGATCATGCTTGTGTTGGTGTGTTTTGTGGTACTTCACCCCTTTTTCAAGTGGCTATTCAACAATGCGGGTACCCGGGATCGTGAGTTCCTTGAGTCACAAGTTATCTTTGTGTTGCATATAGTTTTGGTTATTGGGTTGTTAACTGATGGGTTGGGTATGCATTCCATTATTGGGGCTTTCTTTTTGGGTGTTGTGATCCCTCAAGGTGCGCTTAACAACGCGGTGCAGGACAAGGCACATGATTTTGTGGCTTCGTTCATGATGCCTTTGTTCTTTGTGACTGTTGGAGAGAGAATTAGGATCCAAGACTTGGCCTTGGACACTCATTTTACAACTATGGTGGTGGTTGTTTTGTTGGCTTTTGTGGCGAAAATTGTGTGCACTATGGCGGTTTCTTGGTTCTGCCTGATGCCAAACATGGAAGGATTATCCCTTGCACTGATCATGAATACTAAAGGAATAATGCCATTGATCGTTCTCAGCATCGGCAGGGACAGACGCGTAAGTTACCTTACAAACTTAACATTGTAACATGCTATATTTATGATGCATTGGTACAAATATAGTCAATCTTCCTTCATCTAAGGTTTGATTAGTCAAATAATTTAACATTAGCAAGGTCCTAAATTGTTATTGAGATATATTAAAAAAAATTGTCATTTATGTTAAGGCTTAAGGACTTTCAAAACCTTAATACTGTAAAAAAAATTATAGAAGAATGTCGTAGATGGGGTCACATTAAGGGACGATCATGATGACAATATAGTTGTCTAGAACTCCAAAACCTTAATATTACAATGACAATGGTAATTGTAGACTGCAATTTAAAATTTTAAATAGGAGAAGTATACAGCGATATGTATGTAGACTTTTTGATTGCTTATGTCAAATGTCTACATGATGATATGCCTCCATGCAAAAATTGCATGTACTATTAACATATAGATGGAAATCACATATTCTTGGTCATTAAAATCACTTGTAATTAATAGTCAAGAAAGAGGCAGGTATTAGGAATAGGTGATCTGAGTCCACTAACAACCATTAATTCATAGCACTTTTCATCAAAATCATTCATTCGTAGCAATTTTCAACAAAGTTTCACAAATTAACAGCATTGGTGTTAATTAACATTTAATTGTATGCATATACATGTGATGCAGGAACTGGACAACCAAACCTATGGGGTGATGCTAGTAGCATGCTGGCTAATGACAATCCTAGTGGGACCAGTCTCATTCGCTTTAACAAAAGCCTTGAAAACAAGAAACATTCTAGGAGGCAACCGCAGGAGCATGCAAAACACACAACCAGACTCACCCCTTAGACTACTAGCTTGCATCCACACAAAGCGCGATGCCAACGTGATTATTGACCTATTAAAAGCCTCGTGCCCCTCGGTGAGAACCCCAATTCAAGTCCTGGCAGTGGAACTAAACAAAATGAACACCCGCCCCACCGCATCACTCATCATAAGGGATGCCAAAAAACCATCCTTCACCTCAAAATCCCCGAAACTCGACACCGAAGATACCCTCAACAGCTTCGACAACCTCAACCAAGCCATCTTCACGGAGAAGATGAGAATAATCTCAGACTACAACTCCATGCACAAAGACATCTTAAACCTTGCAAGGCGTAGAGGAGTGGCGCTTATACTAACCACACTATACAAGCAACCAACTTACGACGGTTTGGGAGCCGGTGCCGCCACCGCAAGAGCAGTTAACATAATTAACCGCGACCAAGCAAGCAAAGACGAGAAGAAAGTGGTGTTGGAGAACCTAGTTAGGGATGCACCATGCTGTGTGGCGATATTTGTGGATAGGGGGTTGAGTGGTCATAATAAGGAGCAACATGTGGCGATGTTCTACATCTCTGGTGCAGATGACCGAGAAGCGCTCTCATACGCGTGGAGAATGAGTAGAAGGCAGGAGGTGAAGTTAACGGTGGTGAGGCTGGTTTGGGAGAACCCTAATGACGAGTTCGACGAGAAGGACAAGGAGTTCATAAGGGGGTTTGTGGGGCAAACGAGGGAGATGGGTAGGGTTAGGTATTTGGAGAAGAAGGTGAGGGATGAGAAGGAGACGGTGAAGGTGCTGGATAAGATAGGGAATAAAGGGTTTGATTTGTATGTGGTGGGGAGAGGGCATGGGAGGAAGATGTCGCTGGCGCAGACGCTGGATCCGGTGTTGGAGGAGCCTGCGTTGGGGCCTCTTGGCGATGCTTTGACCGATTTGAACTCTGCGGCTCAAACATCTATTTTGATTTTCCAGAGACAGGCTCCGCTTGTTCATGGGAACCATGTCAGGTCTGCTTCGTCTGTTGCTTATGACAAAGTGTTTGATGCCATGGTGGAGCAGCAACTACTATGCCATTCAACCAAGTTTCCAATGCTTTTAAGTCATTATGCTTGAATGTTTTCTCATGGATCTAGATCCTCTTAATTGGACTAGGATCTCGTTGGAGTGTGCACATTCAATGATTTAATTTCCATCCAGACAAATTAATCCTTGGTGTCATGTGATTTTGTCATGCATGCCACTCATAATACTTCAAAATCAACAACATTTTTTTATCAGTTGTGAAGGGAGACTATTAAGTTTAGCAGTTGTGAATGAGAATAATTAATTCTAGCAATCAGATTAAAATAAACGATTGAAATTAAAATATTTTAAATTTAAATTAAAATCTTATTTAACAATAAAATTTCTATAAGATTTAACATTAAATGTCTTAAAAATTCAACATCATAAAATATCTTAAACATATTATAACCATGACAACTACTATCATCACCATTATGTTATGATTATTTGTGTGACAACTATCATTGTAGGCACTTCAACCATCATCATTATCGTTAACACTTGTTGTTATGACCACTTTCATTCAGATCATCACCACAATTATCCACCACCATCATCGTCATTATCATTATCATGATCATTATCATAACTATCATCGTCGCCACCAACATAATTATCAATATTGTCATCGTCACCCACGTCAAACATGTTGTGAATATTTTCTTAAAATTGAGAATAATTAGGATTAAATATATATATTCAAATAGTAATAATCTGAACTATCTAAAAATTATTATAAATATTATCTTGAAATTTCAAACTTTTTAAATTATTACATAACAGTTAACCACAGTGTCTTGTAACGAATATGCATAAAATCCTTATATGAAAAAAAAAATATTACAGAATCGGTTATTATTATTGGCCTTTGTAACACTGCTAGATAATTACTAACTTGTCCAATATTTGGACCATTCACGCGTGTGGTGTGTCACCTAGAGCAAACATTAGTTAAATTAAGAATTTTCCAAGACATCAATACTCTTTTTTCCTTTCAGATTATAACATGTGAACTCAGAATGATTGATATAATGGTGTAAGATTATCTTGTATAAAACAATCTAATTAATACAAAAATTTATATGATTTTTATCACCTATAAAAATTTCCTTAAACTAATGAAAATCATGTATCACGAGTAGGATGAGTTTTTGATCCAATAAATTAAAAAACACATGTGATCTCTGAGCTAAGAAAAAAAATTATATCATTTTGATATGATACACAATTTGAAAAATTCAGGTGAGTGGTAGGACATTTATGAGACTTAATTTGTTTTATATCATGAGAATTATTTTTTATTTGAAAATTAATTTAATCAGATTATAAGTTTGGACAATTTTTATGTAAAATATTTTTCATAAAATTCAAAATTGTAACATATATCAGTAACACGTTATGATTATTAATATTTTTTTATTTAATTACTTTCGTATGAATTATGGAATTTTATATTCACTTTAACTTTTTAACAATTGGTTCGAAAACTAAAAGATAAAACTTTTAAGAGAAGAGTATTTAATATATTAAAAAATAAAAATAAAAAATTTTACAAGAGAAAATTTATTTTAAAATTATATGAATAATAATATTAATTGATACTTTTTATTCTTAAATAGAATTTCTAATATTTAATAAGAAAATGTTTCAAAACTTTATACGAGTATACTGAGTGGGCATGAAAAATCTACTTATAAATCTAAATTAAAAAAATTAATTAATTTTATTATAGACTAGGAGAAAGTATGTAATTTCAAAAGTCGAAAGAGATGAGAAAACTTCCTAAAAAATTCTTACATCATGGAGTGTTTTAGTAATATATTTTCCTATACTTCCTAGAAAACTCTAGGAATAAAATTAAACAATACTAATTTTAGAGGAACTTAAAATATAATTTAGCGTTTTAAAAAAAAAAACTCAAACTTACAATATACAACAAAAAATTAAGTATTATGTAAAATGTACTTTCTTATTTATTTAATGTATTCGAGAAAAAATGATAAATTATTATGGAAATTATAGAAATTTTAAAATTAAAAAAATAATGTACATGTCACTTTAATCTTTCTAAACACATTTTGATGAAAATATAATAAGAATTCCCAAATCAAATTTTTTTAGAAAAAAAGATTAGCAACAACTGTTTAAGTATATTAGTAAAGAAAAGAATATTAGTTGACAGAATTTAATACGTTCAATTAAATATTTTTATTTACTAAAAAATAATAATTATAATCATTATAATTAGCAACGAAAATAATACACAATAATAGAAAAATAAAAGATAATTTTACTTTTGAAAATTTAAGGATATCTAAGACGGTGAAAATTAAAATAAGTTAAACATTAATCATGTTGTCTTAACACCACATTAAGCAAAAAAAAGTGTATTTATTACATAAAAAACCTAAGAAAATTTAGTACATTTTTCTTCTTGAGTACTTATAAGCATTTAATAGAATGCATTAAAATATTTACGACTAACATTGTTAGAAATCTTCGTAAGACTCTCAAAATAATTACAAAAGGTGTAAATGAGTAAAAGTCAATACTTTTTTATAGAAATTCAAATATATATATATATATATATATATATATATATATATATATATATCCATAAAAATGAACTATAATAAATTCATGAAAATATGGATGCATAATTTGTATTTGTTATTTATTACTTATATATGTTAATATACTAAACAGATCTAATTTATTCACCCTGACACAACACAATAAAAAAAATGTCAAGCCCGAATCAAATAGATCTCTCATCGCCTTTTCTTATTCTTTATTTGATGGCAATCCTTATATAATGTTCATTAGCTTGTCTCATTAACAAATAACAAACAAAGGTATAGATCACTCGTATTCTTCACAGAATGCAATTAAATTTAAAGTTATCTAGGTATAAGAAAACTTTTAATAATTTATATTGGTAAGAAGATAATAAAAAAAATGAATAATAATTTGCTTAAAAATTATTTTTTGACATTTTTTTTGTTCACATTCAAATTTATATAAGAAATTATAGCTATATTAAAATTATTATTAAAATCAATAAATTAAAGAAATTTAATTTTGTCATAATAATTTAGATGCTAATGTGATTCTGGATAAATTGTTCATTGCTTTTGAGCTATGTGTAAATTCTTTCACTTTTTAAAATTTTTAGAAATGTCAATTCCCAAGACTTTTATATGTGATTTGCAAAACAATAATTTACATGTAGACATTAATTTTACTCTTACTTGCTTAAATGCAATTTTAATCTTTTATTTTTAAAAAGAAATATTTAGTACTAAATTAAACATGTAATTTTGATCTAATTTTTAATTTTGTCTAAATTATATTTGGATTAAAGTGTGATGTGAATTTACTTATAGTCTATTGGTGAAAAAAATCTCTCAGTATTCACCCTCTCTCGGCTGTCCAAAAATTGGAGAAAATTATTTTGCTTGTGTATCTAAGCATAAATTTATTTTGCCCGCCTCTCTAACCAGAACTTGTCAGTCAATACAAAGACATCTGGATTCTTTTTCTTTTCAGATTATACCCTGTGACATGATATACATAATATTTAAAAAAAACGGTAACTGGTAAGGCATTTGTAAAACTGAGTTGTTTTATATTTGGTCAATAAACAAAGCAGAATTATCTTTAGTTAACGTTTAGAGAGCAAAGGTTAGTCCAGTGATTTCATTCATTGAGGAGTGTAAATGCAGCTTAAAAACACATAATAAGAAATAGACCTGCTTGATGTTTTTGATATTTTTTGTCCTGTATGCAAAAGCCACATACCCAAGTACCTAGTAACTGGTCATTAATTCTCTGCATAGTTCTTTGTTATTGACCTTCTCATTATTTGTGATCTTAACCTTAAACATAAAATTTTAGTTATTAGTTGAATCCGGGGTTTAAGAAATAGACTGAAGGATGTTTGCACGTTAAGTAATGCCTCCATTGAATGGGAGTTGACATGTTAGACAGCTCTAAAAGTAGCACAGCCCTTCACTGACAAAGGGAATGAAATCACTCCCATATGAAGCATAAGAATGTGTACAAATGTATCACTTCTTACTCAAATAAAAAGACATCTTTATTACACAAAAGTCAAAACAACATAAAAAGAACAAACATAGTTTGTATATTATGCAATATAGTATAAGTGTGTCCTGAACATCCTGAACAGCTACTGTACCTCATTCTTGTTCTCCTCATTGACCACATGACCTTCAGCTTCAACTTCTTTAATCTGCCTTTCTATATCAGCCTTCTTTTCAAGGAGTGGTTGTATTTTTCCGTTAATTTTTTCAAGCTTCTGCTTCAGAGTGCTAAGATCCTTGGTCTTGTCCTTTCCAGTAACTTTTTTCTTCTTCTCCTTCTTGTCTTTGTCTTCTTTTTTCTTCTTCTCTTTCACTTCCTTCCCACCATCCTTTCCTTTATCTTCTTTTTCACCTTCTTTTTTTATTTCTTCTATATCAATATCCCTAACAGAAACTTCAACCTTGCTATCCTCTTTCTCACCCTCCTCTTTATCCTTCTTTTCCTTTTTGTGATCCTTCTCTTTCTCCTTCTTATCCTTTTTCTTTTTCTTATTTCCTTCATCATCCTCACCTTCATCATTTTTTCCCTTTTCCTTTAATGTGTCTGTTTCTTCATCTTTATCCTTCTTTTCCTTTTTCTTCTCCTTCTCTTTATCTTTCTTTTCCTTCTTCTCTTCACCATCACCGTCTCCTTTTTCTTTGTCCTTCTTTTCCTTATTCCCTTCATCTTTCCCATCATCTTCTTTCCCCTTGACTTTCTCTGCATCAATTTTGTCATACTTTTTCTTCTTTTCCTTCTTCTCTTCATCATCCTTCCCATCATCTTCTTTCTTCTTGATCTTCTCTGCATCAGTTTTGCCATCCTTGTCTTTCTTCTCCTTTTTCTTCTTTTCCTTCTTCTCTTCATCATCCTCCCCATCATTTTCTTTCCCCTTGACCTTCTCTACATCAGTTTTGTCACCCTTGTCTTTGTTTTCTTTTTTCTTCTTCTCCTTCTTATCCTTCTCCTTTTTCTCTTCACCATCGTCCCCTTTAGCTTTCAAATCTTTTTCTTTTTTCTCTCTCTCTTCATCTTCCTCTTCCACCTTCTCTTTCTTCTTTTTCTTTGATTTATCTTCATCTTTATGTTTCTTCTCTTCCTTACTTTTTGTATGCTCTTTCTCAACTGATTTATTCTTCAGTTCCGCTTCTACCTTAATCTTCTCTTCCTTACTTTTTGTATGCTCTTTCTCAACTGATTTATGCTTCAGTTCCGCTTCTGCCTTAATCTTCTCTTCCTTTACATCACCTAGCTTGTCATCCTTGATCTTGATGTCATGGGAGATTTCCATATCTATATTATCTTCACACAGTGATGATGCAAAAACCTTAACTAAATCTGACAGGTCCCTGAAACATGCACATGTGACAGTAAAGTCAAGCCATTAATTTAAATAAATTGCTTGATACAATTACTTGCAAGACATTAGTTAAACTCCAACATACTTGATTAACAGTTTAATGCACCTTCCTCAAAATCAATGACAGAATACACAGCTCAAGCTAGGCAAATGGAAATCAACCAAGTTCATACAGAATACTAAACAAGGCTAATCAAATATAAGGATGACATGTCACATATTGATATATAAAAACATCACCAGCAAAAAACAACTTTCACTATTCTTAGACAGGAATTCGTAAACACCAGAACCAAACTCAGTTAAACCATTAATCTAGTTGAACTAAATTGATTAAAACTGCAATATCTAACAAAACAATTCTCAATCACCAGCTACTAACAACTTTCACTATTGTTAGAGAGGGAATTAGAAAACATAAAGAACCTCAGTATAACCATTAATCAAGTTGAACTAAATTGATTAAAACTGCAATATCTAACAAATAAACAAAATAATTCCCAATCAGTTAGACTCTGCAATTTGTTTTTCTTCAATTTGGACAAGTAAACAAAAGCATACAACAATAACATATCACCCAAAACAAACTACAATTTTCTATTTAAGAAAAAGTTACATTCTAAAAAAAAAAAGCTGAATCACTAAAATTATGTACAAGATCTGAGACTATAAACAACAATATCCAACAACAGATTCAACCAATTAATTAGCGAACAAACACTAATAACCTATTCCTATCCAAGGCCCATCCAAGCACAAAAGACGCCAAACAGGGAACGCATCAATGCTACACATCCTAATATGCTAAAACATGCAAATCTCTGTCATAGCAGTACAAAATCCAAAATTTATTTTTAATCATAAATATCCAAGAATGAATTCCTCCGTACACGTAGCTGAATTGCCTCTTCCTTGTGAACACTTTTTTTACATCTCAATAAATTAAAGCCAATCAAGCAAACCAAAAACAGAACAAAATAAAACAAACAAAATTTCAAACGAAATCTGGCCATAAAAAAGAATCAACATTAGATTCCCGTTAATCATGCATAAATTCAGTGAAATTAAGCTAATTCAATTTTTCCATGGTGCAAGGCACAGATCATGATCTGAACGAAGATGAATGAATGAATGAATGAAGCTAGAGGATCAGATGAATATTGAATAGTTTAAAGTAAAACCAAACGCACCTGTCGTGAAAGTTTGGGTTTGGAGAAACTGAGGAGCAGCTACTGGAACGTTGGTGACTTAGTACTACTGGCTTGTGTCTGACGTATTTATAGCATTTTCCGGATCCATTGAGTGCGACATTTAGTGACGTGTCGGTTACACACGCATTGACGCGTATACAAGGAAATATCGATGAAGCGGTTTTCATTTCAACGAAAAGGAAAAGTTTTGTCGGGGTCTCGAGTGAGAGCGTCATTCACCCAATTTGACGGTGCGTTTTTTCTCTTCTTCCCGTGTTCTATCCGTGGAACCTCCCATCGGATAACCATTAGTCATTCTTTTCATCATAATTATCGTGTAAAAAAAATCAAATAATTATTATTATTTTTTTAATATAACATTAATTAATTTTTTGTTTATATCATTTATAATATTAATTATGGATGATAAAATTTATAAATAAATTAATGATAATATAAGGTTAATTTTGTAAAATTATTATTATTATTTTATTTATTTATTGTTTTTTTTAATTTGTAAAATAATCTAAGACAAATATTACTTTGAAACAGAACAAATATATAATTTTTAGAAAAAATTACACCAACACCTCATGAGTATAATTAAATAAGTATTTTCTGTCTTTTTTACTATTACTTTCACCTCTATTGTAAGGTTTGAGATGTTAGTATAATATTTTTAAGATGGCATCTATAGTGGACCACCTTTATAAGTAGTTCACTCTGTATCACATCTTTTAACCGTGGGGTCTCATCACCATAGTTTATCTTTGTCCCTTTATGTTTTACCATATTTACCTTTGTCATCACTAACAACACTTTTGACGCCAACAAATCCCTCATTGTCATCACAAACACCTCTGTCATCCTTCTCAACACTTCCATCATCTTTCTTAACACCACCATTGTCGTCACTCATAATCCCTAACCACTACCACAACATCGTCCTTTTGTCGCCACTACAACAATCCCCAAACTCCCTTGCATGGTAACCTTCTTCATCACCACATGTCGCGGCAAGCTACCATTGTTGAAGCTCCTTCATATCTTCTCCAAGCTGAATGTCTAAGGTAGTGACAACAACTAAAAAGCTCTTAGCTACCATTGTTGAAGCTCCTTCATATCTTCTCCAAGCTGAATGTCTAAGGTAGTGACAACAACTGAAAAGCTCTTCCAGTTTAACACATCTGCAAATGGAAGGTCATAGTAGTTGGCAATGATCACTCCAATGCGAGTTGTGTTCACTTCAAAGCCCTTAACATGTGTTGGGAAATCAACTTTTTGATACCACTGTTGATAATTAACACTGTCACAAATAAAATTACTCACACCCACAAAGGATTGTGAGAACACAACAAAGATTACACCTTACAAATTAATAATAAACACAAAAATTTAACATGGTTCAACACCTCTTGCCTACGTCCACGGAACCGTCTCAAATCGTATTTCACTATCACAAAAATGATTACAAAATTGTAACTCATCCCAAATAGTGTATCATCACTCTACAAATCCGAGTACCTCACTCAATGGCTACAAGAAATGATAACACTCTCACACAAAGATATTTTCTCTCAACAAAGTGACTTTATTTCACAATCTCTTTTCTCATACACATTCTCTTCATGTGTTGTTTTTCTCCACTAATTATCTTCTCTATTTATAGTGAAGATTGTTACTAACTATAATAAATAAGCTCTCTTGAAAGTTGAAACAAAAACAACTTCCAACGCATCCATTCAACTAAGATTCATCTAGTAAAATGTAATCTTTCACTTTGCATTTAAGCCACCTAAATCTTAGTGATAAAAATTTAATTTCCAATATACATGCACTTTATCTTTTGCTTTGAATCTCTACAACATGAAGGCCGAACTTGCTTCCTAGCAGTTCATCTGCATATGGTGTTTTAAGTCTTCCATGGTGCACAAAGATTTCTGAATCATTTTTCCATGTCTCGAGAAGCTTTACACGTACCGGGGAATTTACTCCTCCAGCAAAGAAAGCTAGCCTTTTCCTGTGATTGAAAAAAAACACAACAAAATGAGTTTTAGTTGACATACTGAATAAAATCATTGTTGTGATGCTGCTTTATTAATAGATTGATAAGACTTTCTTTTCCTTTTTCCTTAGGCGCCTATTGCACCAACGAGATAAGATGCATTTAATTCAAAAATGTAATGAATTGCTTGTGAAATTATCCAATATCCTCTTATTGGCTTCAGTTACATTATCAGATACAACAACCACCAAAGCCTATTCCAACTAAGTGGGGTGGACTACATGAACCAAACAAAGTCAATTGTATTCTGTCAAAAAGTTACATTAACTGATATCAGATTAAATACTTAACAGGGATCTATTATTTTAGCTTCTACGTTTGGAGTAAAATTTTCAGCAAAACTAATTGATAGTTGGCATCTTGTTAAACTCATATGCTACCAGGTCACTCACTAAATGAACCCATTCATAATTTTAGCTTATTGGTCACTTTAATATCTATGGTTAAGCAAACACTTGGAAAAACTGCTCTACTTATTTGACTAAACTTCTCCATAAATATTTGTAAGAGAAGAAATAAGAAGGTAAAATTAATTGAGTTGTTCCCTCTTATGCACTTAACTTTTATAGAAGTATCTTTATTTAATTTCTCCAAAAGCTAAAGGGCGTAAATTGATTTTAGCTTATGGGAGAAGAAGCTCAATTCATTTTACCATCTTCCCCCATAAGTGTTTATGGAGAAGTTATCCAAATAAGGCCAAGTACATATAGTTCACAACCTATTTAGTTGACAAAGTAAAGAACATGATAGGTTTAGAACTTGCATTCTAGAGCATGCACGGTTCTAAATACTTATTAGCAAGAGGAAGAAGTGGTGCTACCTCTTTGATGAAACAAGGATAGGGGGATTTCCTTTTCTTGGCCAAATTTGTGGTAGGCATGTATCCTTATGAGCAATATTCCCAGTTAGGAAATAACTAGATGAGCATACAACTTGAATGGCATTGAATTTCACATCTGGTGCTTTGTCCATGGCAGACCTTCCAATTGAATGACAAGCAACATAAAAGTGATCGGCACCACCTGTGCGGTTCCAATATGGATACTTGTGACTGATATTCTGAATGTAGTCTCTAATGAAGTCTTGTTTACCTCCCACACCAACTCTACGATTGTGCCGCAATCTTGCTATGGAAAAGGGCAGAAAGAAAAGATCTGCTTCTGTTGGGTCTTTTGTAATGAAATGGCTCTTCATAGGTACCTTTTTGAAGTAACTTTCACTGGCATAATTGCCACCAGGTTTAGATTCAACAGGCAAAAGCACGTTTGCAAAAGAATCATCTTCCCTGTGAGGATAAACATGTATCTATAAGCTCCTATTCATTTCTTTATAGTCTTCCAGAAAGATATCTCTATCATGGCACACGTCGTTAATCTCAAATTTTCCTGAACCATAAAAAAAAAAAAAAACATTCCCCAGACACTGGAGTTAAGACAGTAAAGTTTATACACATTGACTGTAGCTTCATCAGCCCAACTACTGAACCCACAAACACCACAGTATGTTTTATGATGATTGATGAAGCACCTAAAGTTAATCAATGTGGTAGTCCCTTACTAAAAAATAGAGGACCAATTTTAACCCTTCAAATTATCTTGCTTAAATCTCTTAATATGGCTAGAGCTTAGCACTTAGCAACATCATTATATTATATGAACAAATGATGGAAATGTTAAGATAAGCTACTATTCATTAAAACCTAACCATAGTGTAAAACAGAACGCAGAAAGTGAGTATAAGCCACAGCAGAACAGGTGCAAGCAGAAGAGGACATCATCTCACAAGGTTTATTTGAGTCTAGAAGTTCTATATTTTACAATAAAATTCTTCATACTTAAATACTTAACATAATTGAATCTTTCAGTATTAGAACTATAAATGTTCATTTGTCAACTATATAACCATCATCTACACCATAGATTACACAATACCATACAGAAGTCAAACAAATCCAGGTTCCAACTACAGCATAGTGCAGGCATCTGCTGATCCTACTAGCATTCTCAAATTCTCAATTTAGCTTTTCCAAAAGCTGGTTTTAACTAATAATTAAGCTTCTTAATTTATAGTACTTATTGAGAAACTTATCAAAACAAGGCCTACTCAATAAAAAACGCGAAAGCCCCGTGGAAAATTCTACCCAGAAGCACATTAACAGAAAATAAAAAGTAAAAGAACGAAACTTTCGCGTACCCTTTGAGCTGAATTGCAGTGGCAGAGGCAGACCCCGTTGACTTTGTGGTCTGAGGCCATGGCCCAATTGGAAAGTCCGAAACTTGGTGTTGGTGGAGTCAGAAGCGTTGTTGTGGAAGACAGGGATGAAGAGGGGTGTGGTGGAAAAGGGAGAGGGTGATATGAAATGAGAATTGGAATGGTGGTGATGGCTGAAGAGGTTAGAAGTGGAGTAAATGTAGAAGAGAATGAAGAGAGAGGTGAAGAGAGCTACGGTTGTAGGGATGAAGAAGAAGAAGCCTCTGAAAGAGACTGCAACACGGTGTTGAGAGTAGTGGTAGAGCAAGGAAGAACGAAGCATGGCGTGTGGAAACAGAGAAAGTGAATGGAAAGAATAAACAGAGAAACAAAGAATAAAACGAACACAAACATTGGACATACCGGTACGGTACTAAGCAACAAAAAGTAAAGAAGAGGTAATTGAATCCAAACCACCTTCCATTACATTTTCTGTATACAATGAGATATCCAGGATTCAATAGTAAACGTGCAGGAAACAAATGACCACCGTGACATGATGCAGAAACTTAGGGCCGGTTAAGAGTGTTACTGTTCGATTCGATCCATCAGATAGATTACAAATTTTTAAAAGTTACATCCTGCACCACTGTTTCTTCTTGCACCTCCAATGTTTTTTAACTTAACATTTTCTTCTATCTATGGGTTTCATAAATCATCCAAATGTGGGAAAAAGAAAAGGAATCTTGAAGGGGTGAATATATTTTTTCAAACTTTTTCATTGTTTTTCAAGAAACCAAATGGCATTCACTACCTTTTTTTTTTTTTATCAATATCAATTTTCAAAATAAAATTATCAGAGTTAAAGACCTAAATCAAAATTAAACAACATTTTTCAAACCATTGAATTAAAATCACTTGAAACAAAGGCTAGATTACAAAATTGAATACCTAAAGTAAAGTTGTGAGGAAAAAGAGATTAAAAGAGGCAAGACAATTTATTCTCGCTCGATCGAGATTGATCTGCATCTAGTTTTTCTCAACAACCTTAGTTGAGAATTCGACTATGAACTCCGGGTTACAAACAACATGCACACACATAAATTCAAACACCTTTTTCTATCTTGACCTCCTCAAGAAAGAAAATCATAAGAGTTTATAAAATTAGTTCATCTAATATAAGGAACTAAAAAACTCTATTTCAGTTATCACTAATCTTTGAGAATCAAAAGAGTTTATGGAATGAATTCACCTGATACGTGAAAATCTTACCATCATAACACAAGTTATCCATTTGAGATGCCAAGTATTCATTCTCTAAAAAGTAAATCCAATCATGTTAGTGAAAATTTATCGCCCATCAAACACCCCTAAGAGTATATTTTCATGGATTGTATAAATTTTATGCTTCCTTTACTAAACATGTGACTTTAGGACAAAAAGGGTCATTCCTAGTTTTCTTAGCATTTCCTTCTATTGCTTCACATTGATCCTCCAACAAGTCATCGAGTTATGCTTCCACACCAAGAAGATCATTCTTTGTAGGCACTCGGTCATTCAAAGCCTTTTTTTATTTACACCACAACATATATCCTCGTATAAGATTATTAGCCATGGTTGTTGTGGTAGTCTTATCCCCCTCACCATTACTTGCTTTAGGTCCCTTTTTATTGAATTAGTTTTTTCACAAACTCATTGTTATTGGATATCCCAACCTTGGCCTTCTTTATGTTTTGTTCAAGAAGGGAACCCTTTTCATTGAACAACAACATGGGTGTTATAGTAGAGCAATTGACGTGAATCAACTTAAAGGATCGTCTTGAAATCAAATATAGAACAAAAATGAACTTAAACTTAACCACTGCAGATAAAAATAACAATATAAAACTTTTAACTTGAGAACAAAGTGAAGCTCTTACAATGGAAAAAATCCTTTAATTTGATATTTTAGATTTAACTTGTTGTTCTCCGCTACATGACTTTTCATTTGTTGGGAAGCAAAAAAACAAGTAGCAGAAAATAAATTCTAATTATTTTAACTAAAACTAAAATAAGATAAAATTTTGATCTTAATAGAGAAAACAAATATTAATAAGATAAAATTTTCAAACTAATAAAGAAAAGATAAGATAAAAAAATATCCAAATCATATTAATTTTAGATCCTAATAATATTTGTTAACTATCTTCAAACTGATATCTTCTCAATTTTATAATTATAATTATATATATATATATATATATATATATATATATATAACTTATAAATTTTGATATATACAAGATAAAACCATTGAAAATTTTGAATATATAATAACAATAATATACTATGAATATTTTGTAATTATGGATGGCCAAAGGGATGGATACAATAGATTATCAAAATGGTCTTCACCTGAGCGAAGAAATTTTCTTTGTAGAGTTGACATCTGATTTGAAAATCTTTGTTTTTTTTGGTATAGTAAATAAATTATAAAAGTTTTAAAAGTTAAAATAATAACATATAACTGAACGATAAAGTAAAATCTTTATACTATCTAAGCATTTTTTTTTAAGGATCTATCATCTATGCATGTATTGTTTATTCATTATTATAAAATCACCATTGAAATCAAAATGTTTTATAGTATTTTAAAAAAACTAGATAATGAATTAATTTTTTTATTAAAAATTACATATTTGAAATGACAACAAAAGTACATCAACAATATTTCTTAATCAAAATATTTTTCTCTTAATTTTTTAACAAGTTTATTCATTAATTTTTTTGCTAAAATGTAGTAAATCAAAAGCGACAGATGAAGTAGTCATAAATATGACATCATTTGTAATTAACTTCTCTAAATAATCCCCAACCAAGACTGAAGCATCATCGTACAAAAATATTTACAACACCGCCATTGCTCATTAGTCATTATTAATTCAAGTGTCAACTAACCAAGAAACAAAAACAAAAACAAAAGGAAAAAAGTAAAACGGTTAATCTTTTTTTAATGCTAAGCAACACAGTTAATCAGAGAAGAGTGACACACTCACATGCTGCGTTCTTTTGAAGAAAAAATAAAAAAAGGAAAGAAATAAACATTAAAATAACGTGCAATAATATATACTTTTATGAGATATATATATATAATGTCAACAATCATTCAGTTATAATTCATCATGATAAAATTATTAATTTTTATGTTAAGTTATATCAATGATGATTTATAATTGGATATCTGTATAAAATTATTTTATATTATCGATACATGATCATTAAATTCTATTTTATATTCTATCTTAATTTAAAATTTTTATCTTAAGTTATTTTTTTTCTATTTTTTTCTCTATAGAATAAATTAAGAATATGATTGATTGAGGGGAAGATGAGACAAATAAAGAAAAATTTGTATGTTTTTCATGTGTGTTTTACACATCTTACACTCTAATTAAGAAGTGTGAAAAATATATTTTTTTTCTTTAACAAAACTAAAACTTTGGTTAAAAACAATAACGAAATTTTAATCCAAAATTAGCCTAAAGCAAATATATTTTTTTAGGTATATTAGTACTAAAAAAATTTATTGAGGTATATTAGTACTAATTTTTTTTATTAAAATTTATTTTTAAATATAATTTTATAATTTTTTTGAGGTATATTAATATTAAAAAAAATTTGAGACTTTTTTTTTTACCTAAAGTCCTTGCTTGGACTGGTTGAACCTTAAACCGGTCCTGCAAACATTACATGTAACATATTATGAAAATCTTTTAAGTCCTTTTATTACTATTCATTTATGCTTATAACAATTAACTTATTTAAAACATTTATCAAACCATTAAAATAATTTTATAATTTTATTAAAATAATTATAATATTATATATCATATTAATAATAATATATTTATTAAAAATATTGTTACTAAATGGGTGAGTTGATTAAGTTTAATAAATTTTTTTAAGACCCATGATGTAACTTATTTAACTAAAATAATTTAAACTTAATCTTTTTATTAAATAAATGGAGGCAAATGAGACAGAGTGAATGATTTCATAGGTCTTGATAAGCGGCCCAACCCAGAAGCCATTAGAAAGAACTGTAAAAGAACCGTAGGATAAGGAACCTGAGAGAAAGGCATATATCGAAACCCGCCATTTAAAATCCCCCCCTGAAAGTGGCAAACCCTTGCAGTTTTGGTCTTCCCTCGCTTTCTTCAGAGAGAGAGCAAGCGATGGCGAGTGATCCGATGCAACAAGTGGCCCTAATCCTGGGCCCGGACTCAGCCCAGCTGGAATCCCTAATCTCCCAATTGATGTCTTCGTCCAACCACCACCGCTCCCAGGCGGAGTCCTTATTCAACCTCTGCAAGCAGGCCCGCCCGGAGGCCCTCCTTTTGGGCCTGGCCCATCTCCTCCACTCCTCCCCGAACCCCGAGAGCCGCACCATGTCCGCCATCCTCCTCCGCCGCCACCTCACGCGCCACCACGACTCCTTCCTCTGGCCCCTCCTCTCCCCTCCCGCCCGCTCCTCCCTCCACTCCCTCCTCCTCTCCTCCCTCCACAACGAGCCTCTCAAATCAATCACCAAGAAGCTCTGCGACACCATCTCAGAGCTTGCCGCCGCCACCCTCCCCGACGACGCCGCCGCCTGGCCCGACCTCCTCCCCCTCCTCTTCCAGTGGGTCACCTCCCCCGACCCGAGGCTCCAAGAAATCTCGCTCTTGATATTCGCTCAATTGGCTCATTACATCGGCCAAACCCTACTCCCTCAAATTTCCACTCTCCACTCCGTCTTCCTCCGCTCCCTCCACTCCTCCACCCCCTCCGACGTCCGCATCGCCGCCCTCGCTGCCGCCATCAACTTCATCCAATGCCTCACCAACTCCTCCGACAGAGACCGCTTCCAGGACCTCCTCCCTCTCATGATGCAGACCCTCACGGAGGCACTGAACTCCGGCCAGGAGGCCGTCGCTCAGGAGGCTCTCGAGCTTCTCATCGAGCTCGCCGGCACTGAGCCGCGCTTCCTCCGGCGACAAATCGTCGATGTCGTCGGTTCCATGCTGCAGGTGGCAGAGGCCGAGGCCTTGGAGGAAGGAACACGGCACTTGGCGATTGAATTTGTCGTTACTCTCGCTGAGGCGAGGGAGCGTGCTCCTGGAATGATGAGGAAGCTGCCACAGTTTGTGAGAAAGCTTTTTGGTGTGTTGATGAATTTGTTGCTTGATATCGAGGATGATCCTGCGTGGCACGGTGCAGAGGATGAGGAAGAGGACGCGGGCGAGACGAGTAACTATGGCTTTGGGCAGGAGTGCTTGGATAGGCTCTCGATTTCACTCGGCGGGAACACCATTGTGCCAGTTGCCTCTGAGCTGTTGCCCACCTACTTGTCTGCTCCTGAGTGGGAGAAGCACCATGCTGCCCTCATTGCGCTTGCCCAAATTGCAGAGGGTTGTTCGAAGGTACCTTTGCTTGCTGTGGTTCTTTTGCTGTTTACTAGGTTATTGGGAATGTGTTTTTGGTGTTTTCTTGCTTTTCTGTTTGAAGCTTTTGTTTTTTTATGCATTGTGCGGATGAATGTTCGTATGTAGCTGTGAAAAAAAGATATCTTAATTTGTGTGCGCGGTTGTCTCTTAGATTGTTGTGAATTGTGGTCTTTGCTGCAGGTGATGATAACAGGTATATGTGCTTGTTATGCTGGCCATCCATAATTAAATATTTTACACTATTTATTAGGTTTGTTGCGACTGTTTTTATGTTCTCATACTTTTATGTTGTGCTGTTGTGTTTTTAAACCTTTGTGTATGGGTACCAGTATGTGATTCGTGTAGGTGCGGTATGCAATACATTACTTTTTAATTTTTATGTTGTTATTAGAAGACTTCCTTTAACCCGGAATGCAGCACGTGGTATGGTGAATTTGGTACACAGTATGCAGGGCTTTTTCGGGAATTCTGCAACTATGCCTTTGTTTTTTAATGCATTGTGTGGCTGAATGTTCATGATTGGCTGGAAGAAACAATCCCTTAGTTGTTTTTGTGTTTGTCTGGATTGTCTCTAAGATTGTGATATTTGATGGTGCAGGTTATGATAAAGAATCTGGAGCAGGTATTGTCAATGATTTTAAATTCATTTCACGATCCTCACCCTCGAGTGCAATGGGCAGCTATAAATGCAATTGGGCAGTTGTCCACGGATTTGGGGCCAGACTTGCAGGTTAAATTTCACCACTTAGTGCTGCCGGCTTTGGCTGGAGCCATGGATGATTTTCAAAATCCAAGAGTACAGGTTTGTATTGTTGTGCTTTTTATCTGGATTAGGTACATTGTCTCCTTTTGTAATAAATCAGGTCATGCTCTTCTTTTTTGTTCTAATAATGTGCAAAATTTGTGTTGTGACATTGCATATTCTCATTCATACTGTGCTAAGATGGACTCTATAAATTAGCTCCACTATATGCTATTTTGTGTTCTTTCTTTTTTCCTTGATCATGTATTCATTTTGCTTGAGATAAGACATTTTAGTCCAATTAAATGATCGAGTTTGGTTGCGCATGATCAAAGCAATCTCATGCAGTTATTATCTTGTGTTACCTCATGTATTTTAGTGTTTATAGGTTCTGGTGGTAAATGAAAACTAGTAATTACTGCTATTACTATACTCAGTTTTCTTAAGGCCTTGTGCAGAGGTTTTTCTCATTCTTATTAGACATTTAGATTTAAGTTAAATGGCTGGGGTGAATTTTCTGGGTTATGCATTTTTTAACATCTTGGATATTCTGATATTATTATTACTTTTCATCAGTTGAATATGGCTTAGTAGTTTCTTTGAGATATTAGGGTTCTTCTACCCTAATAGTCTCTCTTCATAATTAATGGATCTGCTGTTTAGTGCCATTATTTTTGGACCTCTGTCTGTGTAAATACAAATCTTCATTTTCTTGATCTTTAACAACTTGTTTCATTTACATTAAGAAACTCATTAATCTGCTCCATCATTTTTTACTTGTATATTGCAGGCTCATGCTGCTTCTGCAGTGCTAAATTTCACTGAGAATTGTACCTCAGATATCCTAACACCTTACTTAGATGGGATTGTGAGCAAACTTTTGGTACTCCTGCAGGTATTTGACTGTTGTTGATATCTACCTGGCAAGAAAATTTTAGAGAATATTTGGATAATAATATCTTTGTAGAGATCATATGGTGTGTTTTCCTTGATTGGACATCTTGGTTTGAAAGAAATAGCTCTTTGTGGGTTCTCCCTGGCTTCTTTTTTTATTCTCCAAGTGGAACTGCATTTTCCCTATATTTAATTTTTTAATCTTAATTGGATTTTGGTTAGTGCAATGTAAGCCTCAGAGCATGTTTAGGAGAGTTTTTTCTTTTTTGAAGGAATAATTGCTTAATATCTTTTCCTTGAAATGAGCTAAACCAATCATGCACATAGGTTTGTAATTTTATTATTTTTTTTTCATAATCGTTTGCCTCCTATAAATTTTGTTTGACCCATTGTTGTGAAGTGCTTTATAATTAATCAATAATAAATATTTTGACCTGCATGTTTCCCATTTTATGCATTTCAGATGATTATTTTCCAAATATATAGTTATATTTTCTTTTCTTGCCCGTGTTCTAGAATGGGAAGCAAATGGTTCAAGAAGGAGCATTGACAGCCTTAGCATCTGTTGCTGATTCTTCACAGGTGCTTTATGTATCCAATATTCTCCATAGTAATGACAATGCTTTTAAGTTTTATACTTACTAAATAAAATGTCATGTTAACAGGAGCAATTTCAGAAGTATTATGATGCTGTGATGCCATATTTAAAAGCTATTCTGGTGAATGCAAACGATAAGTCTAATCGTATGCTTCGAGCCAAAGCAATGGAGTGCATTAGTTTGGTAGGAATGGCTGTTGGAAAGGAGAAGTTCAGGGATGATGCCAAACAGGTGAATTTTAATTTAGTTCACAGTGTTGTTTCTTGTGTTTCTTTTTACTTTTTAAACTCATATGTATTGCTGGAAGTTGTAATTTTTATATTTTCTTTCCTTTAATTATTGTTTACTTTCAGTGTGCTAATGTATAGTTTTCATTTTTTCCTTTACTAGGTCATGGATGTCTTGATGTCACTGCAACAATCTCAACTGGATGCTGATGATCCAACTGCAAGTTACATGCTACAAGTATAGTCTTTCTACCAGCTTTTGGCATCAACTTGGAAATATATTTATTTTGTCGTCTAGTAAAAATTCTTACAAATCTCAAATTTGCACTTGGATGCCATGCTTTCAGGCATGGGCGCGGCTTTGCAAGTGCCTTGGGCAGGATTTTCTCCCATACATGGGGTTTGTCATGCCTCCTTTGCTCCAGTCTGCGCAACTTAAGCCCGATGTGACCATTACATCAGCGGATTCTGATACTGAATTTGATGAAGAAGATGACAGGTACCCTTTCAGTTATTATTGCCAAATTTGATGTCATTGTCATAATTGATTGATACCCATGGCATAACATGATTTAATATGCAATATTTTCTTCATTTCATTTCCTTGGGTTATCCTTCCCTGTATTTGAGTTTCAACTTCTGTCTTTATTTTTAAAAATATTTGTCCATTTGAGATAGTGTGAGCTACATAATGCTTCTTTTATTTATTGTATGACTGTCATTGTCAAGACTTCCATGTATTAAATCCTTTATACTTGTCCATAGGCATGCTTTTTTAGTTAAATACTTTTGAGGTTTGAAGGAGTTGTGTTCAGCCTAATTTGTAGAACATGTGGTGTGGTCTCAACTCTCATGGCATCTTGGGCTTAAATGTTAAGTAAAGCAAAAGAAATTCCCTTTATTATATGGCCTCTCATTCTCATATGTAAAGAAAGAAGGGAATAAGCAGAGAGAAAAAGGAGTAGCAATTTTTAGATCTGAGAATGAAGAAGAAATAGATATGGATTATACTGATGGATATTTTGGTTTTGTTTTTAAATACTTTTGTATCTGGCTGTTCTTCTTTTCAGCATTGAAACAATCACACTTGGGGATAAAAGGATTGGCATTAAGACTAGTGTCTTGGAGGAGAAGGCTACCGCTTGTAACATGCTATGTTGCTATGCTGATGAGTTGAAGGAAGGATTTTTCCCTTGGATTGACCAGGTTGACTTTATTTTATATTTTGGTTGCATTTCCAGTCCATAATATTTTATTGGCTAACTATGTGGAATTATCTAGGTTGCTTTCACATTGGTTCCTCTTCTTAAATTTTACTTCCATGAAGAAGTTAGGAAGGCTGCAGTTTCAGGTATTTTCTTGGCTCTAAGAACCAAAACCTCGCTTATAGTTTGTTTATTTCCAATAGCCCTTGTTGAATTTTCTTCAAATATCACCTGTCTGCTTTGTTTATAGCCATGCCAGAACTGTTGTCCTCGGCAAAATCAGCTGTAGAGAAGGGACAGTCGCAAGGTCGTGATAAGACTTACGTAAAACAGTTGTCTGATTATATAATACCAAATTTGGTGGAGGCTTTACACAAGGTTAAAGTCCTGCCTATCTATTGGTATCCATTCTGCTTTTATTTTTTGGCTTTGTATCAATATATCTTTGCTGTCTTCCAGGAGCCAGAAGTAGAAATTTGTGCAAGCATGTTGGACGCATTGAATGAATGCATACAGGTTTGTAACATTCATCTATCCAGGTGGAAGATTTGTACACTCATCTTTTTATTGGAATTATATTACAGTTCTGTTATATACATTCTCATTTACCTTCTGTCTAATAATTATTAGTGAAGGAAAAATTGATACCCAAAATGATTTATGGGAGAAAATTCTGTCCATGACGTGTGCTCTGGTTCTTCTGTAATGTTGTGTCTTGGATTATATAGAATAGATGTGAAATATAACATGGATTGAATAATTAGGGAACTTTTTTTCTGACTTTATGCAATAGGATAACATTAGTGGTGTGGTTACTTATTCTTATTCTATGCAGTGCTTATAAACTATAAAGTATAAACATCATAAATACAGTTTATTCTTTTGCAACACTCATGTAGGATGGGTAAGGGAGAAAGGAAAGGGAAGAAGAAATTGAGAGCATGTGAGAGAGAGACAGAAAGGGGTTGAACTGGAGAAGAAAGTGGGGGAAGGGGATAAGTACAGTTTGGATGGAGAAACTATTAGAGGCAATTTTTCAGTCCTCAAATCAAGTTTAAGTTTCCCTAAACTTGGTACATGGGAATCCTTAGATTTAGGCAAAGATTGATAACTAGGCAATCCTGAATTACTAAAAATTCAAAATAACACTAATTTATTGAAGTCTTAGTCCTCATTATATGCACCATTTTGTCGATATTTGTGTCTATCTACATCATGGTAGGACTTGGATGTGTGTGCTATATTGTGCTGTTCTAAAATCTCAGTGATTTTGTTTATTGTATTTCTTAAGTCATCAATTCTCTTTAAGGTGTTGTTTTAAACTGAAGCTGGCTGGCATTTGCTTTCAGGTCTCTGGATCACATCTAGATGAAAAGCAAGTTCGGAGCATTGTTGATGAGATTAAACAAGTCCTTACGGCCAGTTCATCAAGAAAACATGAAAGAGCAGAGAGGGCCAAAGAAGAGGACTTTGATGCTGAAGAAAGAGAACTACTCAAAGAAGAAAATGAGCAAGAAGAGGAACTTTTTGATCAAGTATGCTCAGTAATCTGTTTTTGTGATCTGAGTCACTTGATTAAATACTTTTTTTTATGTGCTGTTCTAGCTCTTATTTTGAATCAATGTGTTCTAGGTTGGTGATTGCTTGGGAACTTTGATAAAGACATTCAGGGCATCTTTCTTGCCTTTCTTTGATGATCTGTCCTCATACCTAACTCCTATGTTTGTAAGTTTCTTTTTATTCCTTTTATAATTCCTTTAATAATGTATCTTCCTTTGCTGCTAGAATGTGTCTTTAGTTTTTTTATGTTCTTGCTTAAAAGTTGTATTCTCTTTCCTCTCATTGCTTTTCCATCTGTTTTTTGTCAAATCTTTTCCCTCTAGGCTTTTAATTTGAAGGAAAAATTTATCTTTTCTTTCCTATGAGGGCACTCATTTTGTATACGCTCTTCTATAGGGAAAGAAAGCCATGTAATCAGCCAAAAATTGGATAATACTGTGTACTAGCACTATTATAACACTGCTTCCTTCTGAAATGTTATTGTATTAAATTATGTGTTTTTATTAATGGAACTTGCTGATGTGCTGCCTCCCCCCTCCCCGGTCCTCAAGTAAAATAATTTGGATTGTTCAGTGACTAATTTACTACCAATCTGCTTGCTAATATGTATGTGAGTATACACACTTTCTAAGTTTGTACAGATGGCCATAGCTTAGACATATTTGCCATTCTGTTTTCTGATCCAATTCCCCTCCTCCCCTACTGATATTCAATAATCAGGGTAAAGACAAAACCTCAGAGGAAAGGAGAATTGCCATTTGTATATTTGATGATGTTGCTGAGCATGGTCGTGAAGCTGCTCTTAAGTAAGATCTCTCTCCTTTTGGGGGTCCCCTTTTCTTTTGTTCTTATTGTTGATTGTCTGCAATTCCACACTTAAAATTATTTTATTCCCTTTACTTGGAATGATTTTGTTCTATATTTTAAATGCTTCTTTATGTTGTTGCTACAGATATTATGATTCTTTTCTTCCATTCTTACTTGAAGCTTGCAATGATGAATATCCAGATGTTCGACAGGTTCATTGCCCCTGCTTGTTTTATTATATATTAATGTTGCTTATTCAGTTTTGGGACGTAATTGAGACACTATCTCACAAAACGATTAAATTTCTTTGCAGGCTGCTGTTTATGGTGTTGGTGTTTGTGCTGAGTTTGGTGGATCTGTTTTCAAACCCCTTGTTGGAGGTTAGTTGCACAATACCATTTTCTTATTTTGTTGTCGTGCCTTACTATATATATTTTTTGGATAAATGTTTCTGTTCTATTGCAGAGGCACTTTCAAGGTTAGATGCTGTGATAAGGCATCCAAATGCACTACATTCTGATAACATAATGGCATATGACAATGCTGTTTCAGCTCTTGGAAAAATATGCCAATTCCATCGTGATAGCATAAATGCAGCACAGGTATTTTACATTTGGTGCCCCATGTCTCTGCTGTTTGAAAATGCTGTTCTTGTTGTTTACTTAATCTTGCTTGTGATCCTAATACCATTTGAAACAGTATAGTTGGTAGTCAAATGCTTGGGTTAGTATTTGTTAATGCCACTTCATGTGATAATGATTTTTTTATCATTAGAGTAAAGGTTGACTTTTATCCAGATACAGTCCTGATAATATGGAGGGCTGTCATCTTTCAGCCTTTGCTAAAATTACTTAGTGGCTTCTTGGGCAGGCTCTGTTTTCTCCAGCGGTGGAAAAACTGCTGCTTGGGATTTGTGGTTTATGGATACACACACACAGACAACTATTAATATTTTTGTTATTAATTAAAGACTTTGAACTCTATTATGCATGCTAGTTGTTGATAGAATAGGAAAGATCATATGCTTTTGACGTTAATTTATTCAATCCCTAAACCTAAGGATTAAGGCATTTAATTTTCTATTGTTATAAATTCTTGAGGCTTAGAGAAGACTTTGCCCAAGTCATTCACATCAGAAAAACTCTTCAAGTCCAGTAATTGATACTTATGTGCAGAAGACATGGACACAATTATGGGATGAGTTTTGTATTCATAATCTGTTATTATCAATTACTTGGTGTGGGTTCTCTGAAATTTATGAGCTGCAAATCTTGGTTTTATTTTAAGATGCGTACTGAGTTCTGACACTTCTTTTAAATCCTTATGAAAATGAACGTTTAGAGAAAAATCCCCTGCCTGTGTGTTTGATATCTAACTTCAAGTTATTATTGCTTGAAATCAGGTTGTTCCTGCCTGGCTAAATTGCTTGCCTATAAAAGGTGATTTAATTGAAGCCAAGGTTGTGCATGACCAACTTTGTTCAATGGTTGAAAGGTAGAATTCTGATCCAGAACATGTGTTTTCCTTGATTGCTACTTACCTAATATGCTTCCTCTTGTTCCTGTTGCTTATTGAGTTTAAAATTTGTCATATGTATTGATACACACTTGTGATCAATTTCAGATCGGATAGAGAACTTATAGGTCCCAACAATCAATATCTTTCCAAAATTGTTGCAGTTTTTGCCGAGGTACTTTCAATGCTAGTTCTCTTAGTTACTGCTTTTATATTCTGGATCCACTTTTCCCTTATAAATGTTTATTTTGCATCAACTATGGTGTAGATTTTATGTGCGGGAAATAATCTGGCAAACGAACAGACTGTTAGTCGGATGATTAATTTATTGAGGCAGCTTCAACAGACTTTACCACCTTCTACACTTGCTTCAACCTGGTCATCCTTGCAGCCTCAGCAGCAGCTTGCACTTCAGTCCATCCTATCATCCTAGTAGTTTTGGATCGTCACCTTCAGAAGATGCGTGTCTATTGTCATGGGATGTCATAGTTACCTTTTCAGAAGCTGCTTTGTCAGGTCAAATTCATTCCTTTGGCATCTTCGGAGTGTCTTTTTTTGAAGCAGCTGTGTCTGGTTCGTGTTTCATGATTGTTGAATCCATACTTGGTTTTGCAAGCCAGGACTTGAGTAAGGCTTTGTTGCAGAGGCAGAGCAGTGTCGAGTTGGTTGGATAGGAAACAGTTTTGGTGTGAAATGTGCATACTGTGTTATAGTCAGAAGGAATTCTCAAATGAACAGTGGCTCGATCCTGTCTGTGGATGATGGGGACGAGGCGTGATCCTGAGTCATGCACGACTCAGGTAAATCGCATAGCATTCTTTTGTTTATTTTGAGTTGTAACAGTTTTGATGGGTCATTTCTTTTGGAAGTTGGAAACATATTGTCATAGTTTAATTAATTTGTATATCTGCATGTTTCTTTCCCTGCGCTTTTTCCTTCCTACGTACCCTAAGTTAGGATAGGGAAAATAGAAGCGAGTAGGGTAGAAAGATGGAGGTGGCGAAAAAATTAACATAACTTTTAGGTTCTTTGGAGACGGCAAGCATAACACCTTTCGCACCATGCAGAAGTATTTTTTCACCCGTACATCGTTAGATTTTATAAATTTTGAATCCATGGGTGTGATTTTTTCTCTTTTTTTTTTTTCTGTCCCTTTAATTCTTGATTTACCATGCACTTTTTCCTTGTCCTCTCTCTCACACACTTCATCCGTCTCTACCCTTTGCTTTTCTGGCGACGCCGTTTCCACCTTGTCGAAGATGAGCCTTCCATCCTCTTCGACCAACAAATATAAAAAAAAAAGTATCGAAAAACATAAAGCTTCCCCATCTTCTTATCGCCCCTCTGCGCTTCTTCAATGACAACGGCGGTGAGGGGAAGGATGAATGAAGAAAAGAAAAAATTAAGACAATAAAGAAATTTAATCAACCCACTCAAATTTATATAAAATTTCCAGAAAATAAGGTTATCCAAGCAACAACAATTAATTACAAAGCATCATTAACACAACCACACTTATAGAAAATGCTCTTCCTCTTCCGTACATCAAATTTCCTATGTTCTCCCATGCCAATCCAGAACCGTTACCCGACTTTTATTTCTCAGTGTAACAAAGAAATGGTGTTTTGGGTAAGCATGACAAAGGGGCAGGTCAAGGTCCAATTTTACTTATTTCATGCCCAACTCTCCATTTTCTCCATTTTCCCCGCTCCCACAACCCAACGGGATGGTGGATTTTTCCCATCTTTGCCCACCATGTGGTTGGATTTTTCCAGTCCTGTCTCGCTCTGACATGCTTATGAAATCTTGTAAAAATATAATTTTTCATAAAATGAAAATTATAATTTTAAATAACGATCATAATATATTTTTAGATTATACATGATAATATAAAATATACAATTTAATAGTAGCATATGATTTTATCTAATAGTTTCAAATTTTAATGTGTTATATATAGGTATATTTTTAACAGGATGAGTATTAATAATCTCATTCTTGACCCCTAATTCAACTTTAACTGTCTGGAAAAATTTGACCCTGACTGGATCAATTCAAATTTTTTCGGTTAAAATTGGGACAGGTCCGGGGCGGGCCTCACAACTTCGGCCCCCTAGTTTTGGGGTTGAAATCTGAGAGAAAAGAGAAATTTCTGAGCCACAACCCGATCTGTAAAAAAAATCCCAAGCAACATAAATTGAGACTTGAAGTCCAAAATCCTCAATAGATTTTTTTTCTCTCTGTTGCCACTTCCTGCGCCTTTGACAACGACAAAGCATCGATTCAAAGACCCTTGCTTGAAGATGAAGCCGTCGTTGCAGAGCTTCCATTTCAAAATTTGTTGCAAGCGTGTGTTGGTTGTTCTGCACGGTCTTCCATTGACGCAACAGATCTAGCTTCATTGTGTTCACATATGTCTTAAATCTAAGCGACACGACTTGTTTTAGAACAACAATGATGGTTATAACCAAGTGAAACAATAATGGTGGTTGAAGAGGAGGAAAGAACAAAAAATGTTGGCTGTCGTCGCCAGAAATCGCGGCGGTGGCATTGTGGTGCGGTTGCTTGCAGGAAGAAAGGGTGAACGGACAAACTTGGAAAGGAAAGAAAAAGAAGAAAAAATGCACTCACGCAGTCACGCACGGTGTGAAACAAGTTTTGGTGTCGCACATTACACACCATCTTGCTTGGATTGAAAAGAAAAAAGTTATTTTGAAAGTTATCTTTTTTCATTTGTTTGGTTGGATAAAAAAACTGAGATGATAATAAGTGTTTTAGTTTTAGTATAGAGACATTTTTATTCTTGCATGAGATAATTCACCAGTTTTTATAACTGTCTTCCTGCTCTCAAATGTACTTTTACAAAACTAAAGGATGGATGTTAATTTCATAAAAATATAGGAAAGTCGATAGTTTGAGTAAGATGTTGAATTCATTAATAAATTTAGTCTGAATTGAATCATTTTTCAAAACTAAAACTGAAAATTGATCCTCTCCGTGTATAAAAGTTTGTTCTATGTAAATATGATCCATTTTCAAGTTTGAAATCGAAAACTAAATGATCTAATCCAATAGGAAAAATCGGATGTTAATTATTGTATATGTTAACTTATGATTGAATAGCAGTATAACATTTTAGTATTGTCAATGGATCAAATCAAATATTATATCTTGTTGGTATGCTCGTATGTGTTGACAAAAATGATAAAAAAAAAATTGACTCCTATCATATTAGAGGGGTTATATCAATTAACATTCATGTATTTGTCTCTCCAATGTCTACATGATTAACTACGCTTAAGTACTACTCATTTCAATTTCCATGAACTCAGAGGAACGGGTAGTAGTTGTAGTAGGTATCAAACATGGAAGTACATGGGTGCGAAATATTAAAAACAGCCTGAGCATGCACCATTGACTTTAAATATGTGCTTATATTTCAATTCATTTTTGTCCTTAAAAAATTTGAAATGGCATTAGACTTTAGAGTTAGATTATTTTAAATGAGCTAATAACTTTAAAAGACATCAGAAGGCTAAATTTGATAAACAACCAAGGCAACTAAAGGAAAATGATGCATAGAAAATTAGAGAAAAAGGGTTGTTTGCTATGAAGCACTGACACCGACACGGACACGATACGGATACGGACACGTGGACACCTGTAATGTTCAAAATATAGAACGTAATACGGGTGTCATGTCGATGTCGGACACTGACACTGACACGTGTCGGACACCAAACACGACAAAGGGCTGAAGTGTCCCCGCTTCATAAGTTGTTTGGGTTTGTTTTTCTATGGGAAAGATTCTCATTCAAAATCTGAAGGTCCCCTTTACCGCAATAGTAGTTGAAGCATCTAACATCAGGCGTCTCCTCATACACGCTCCTCAATGTTATCCATTTTATTAACAATTGAAAAATATTGTTCATTAAAGGAACTCAGGGCACTTGGACTCTTCCTTTTTCCTCTCTAACAATTCTACACAATTTACTGGGAAGTTACATTTTTCTAGTACTATTACATTTTTTTTTATTATGCATGACAGTTTAAGTTTCTATTTATTATTTGATAATAGAGAAAAATGATCATAGTGTAAATTTTTTTATAACGTAATCTGATTACTATCGATCTTGTATGATAATTTTATTAAATTTTATAATAATTATTTTAAAAGTTATATTAATATTAACAATGAATTATGATTAAATAACTATATAAAAATATTTTATACGGTCTGTGCATGATTATTAAATTCTTGATATTATTTATTTAACTTTTTGTTGTCATCTATAGATATATAAAAATGTTTTGTACTTTAAAAGTTATATTAATAATAAGTTATGATTAGACAATAGTGTAAAAATATTTTATACTAGTACATGACCATTAAATTCTTGATACTATTTATTTAATGCTTTTTATACTTTAAATGTTTTTTTACTGTCAGTGCATGACCATGTGTCAATGGCTTAACAGTTTACACTTTATTTTGTTTTTAATGTATTTTATTTTTGTTTTTAAAAATTTAAAACATTTTATTGTATTTTTTCTCTCACTCTTTTTCTATTAAAAATCATGCATTACTTGTAATGCTAGTATTATTTAGGCTTAATTGTAATTTTAGTCTTCTTAGTTTTTTAAATTTATGATTTTGGTCTCTTTAATTTTTAATTATAATATTTGGTCCTCTTAATTATATAAATTTATAATTTTGACCTTCCTCATAGATTATTAACTAATAATATTGATCATTAGAGATTAAAATAATTATACATTAAATACAAATTCTTTATCATTAATTTTTTTTTAATAAAACTATTAACTTTAATATGGTATTATTGGCAATAGAGTCACGTGTGACAGTAAAGGTAGATGCAAGAAGAGGAGTACAATGTTGTGGAAAATTAGGATTAATAATTTTTATTATTTTTTAATAATTAATGATTTTAATTAATTTATAATTAAGTTAATAACTCAATTAATCAGAATTATTTATTAATAATTTATCATCAGGATCAAAATTATCAATTTATAAGACTAAGGGATCAAATGTTATAATTAAAATTTAAGAGAATCAAAATTATGAATTTAAGAAATTAGAAGGATAAAAATTACAATTTAACCTATTATTTAAACTTATTGAGTTGTTATTATTGATACCACAATATTCAAATCAGTACCAAAAGTTACCATACTATTCAAATTGACGAAGCTTAATATCTCTTTACGTACCTTTTGCTTTATAATAATAAATTTTCAAGCTACGCTAAAGGACACAATTATTGCTAACATGATTAATGAACTATTATCGTCATTATGATAAATGCTTTCATAAACTTGATCTCGGAAAGATTTTCCAAGATAACATTACCATATTGGGTTGCTAATTTATTTAATACAACAAACTTGTGTCTTTTTCCCCATATCTTCATTCCTGTTTAACGTGAGATCCATTGTAAACTTCTAGTGGCATGCAATATTTAATTATTTTCAAATTTCATAATTTCATAATTAAAAAATAAGCATGAAAAAAGGAAAACCGTTCGAGGATTAACTTAGACTGAATAGTTGTTTTAGGTTAGCCAATATTAGCTAATTGTCTTTCTCAATCAATTAACAAAGTAGACAAGGACAATGTCACACAAATCAAAAACTCGGAATTGGTTGAAACATGATGAAGAAGAATCTATTAATAAAACATAATAGAGGGGAACAAAATGCCCTGGGTGACGTGAGAAGAGGGGTACAACTTACAACAAACGCAGCACGCACGATATTATAAGATATAATATATGCATGAATCTTTAGTATATTATTAATATTAGCTACATATATAGGTGAGGTAGTGCTAAGCATGGCTTTAATGATCTCTTAGTTTATGGGTGCATCTGAAGGATCATTTTGGAGCCTCCAAGTGGCAACCATTCATGCCTTCACTACCATACTTTCAACTGTTTGACTTAGCAGAATGTGGGGAAGAATGAGAACAAGGACTTGGTATTCTCAGTCTCTCTAAAGCATAGTTTCTTATTTCCTTTTTTTTTACACTGTTGGTTTTTATCTAGGTAGCCCTTAGGATACTTCACCAAATCGGATGTTGACCTAAGGTGTGATTTTATGACCGTTTGAAGATGTAGGAAAGTAATAATACAATACTTGTTACTCTCTTATGCTTTTTAACAGGTTGTATTGGTTTAAAAGAATTATCTAAATTTAATTTTCTCATTAAATTGGTTTCTTCTGTCTCTCTATTTAAGAGATGTAATTAATTTGTTAAAATATTATATGTTAAATTGGTCCTTAAATTTTAAAATGAAGATTTTAGTCTTTTTGATCTAAAATAAATAAATTTATGACACACTTATTAGGATTTGTTTGTTTATTGGGTTAATACAAAGTATTTTTTATGATTAGAAGTTAAAGATTAATCACTTAAAGTTTTGATTTTTATTTAAGAAATTGACTTTTTTAATTTTTTTTTTCATGCGTATGGACCTATAGACTATAGTACGATTTATCTGGTAATTGTTAAACAATACTTGATATAGATATAAATAAATAAATAAATAGACATTAATCATATTTTACCTTATGAGAAAATTCTATAATCAAAAGCAAAAAATGTAGTCATTTTAGGGCATGGGGAGAGGTATTGTTGGACTTTAGAATGTAGGCTTTTAGTTAATTTTATTTTTCCTGTTTGTTTAGAAACATAATGCTTTTGAGAAGAAAAAGAAAGAAAGAAAGGAGTATGGCTAGCTGAAACTACATTAAATACTAGTATTAAGGGAAAAAAAGATTAGAAGTAGAATAAAGCTACATTAAATTGATTCTTTTTGGTGCATACTTTCAAACTAAGGCTTGACTCTTTCAATGATGCAATGCCCACAAAAACACACATAAGCGCGGCCATTCTGTTCAAAAAGTAAAGGGGATATTGAATTTGAAGGATGGTGTTGCTAATTAATATTCCTAAGGATACTGATTTGAAGATGTGCATATAATATATTAATCCCACTTGCTTGCTGAAAAGTTAGGCACCTTTTTTCATACACATATATATAGATTCTCACAGCTTGCAAACAACATGAAAATTAAGTAATATCCAGCTTTTCATCAACATTGTGAGAGCTAAAACACTTTCTGCTCCTCTTGTCTCTTCTTGACATATACCTTCATCATAACTTCTCCCACTAACACACCATTTTGTTCAATAAAATTGTGATGGAAATTCAATTCCAACAACCAAACCTGCAGCAACAGAAATCAGGTATTGCAATCACCAAAGGAGGAAAGTTGAAAGGGAGAAGCAGAAGCAACAACACCAACAAATTTGTTGGAGTGAGACAAAGGCCTTCAGGGAGATGGGTTGCTGAGATCAAAGACACAACTCAGAAGATAAGAATGTGGCTTGGCACATTTGAGACAGCTGAGGAAGCAGCAAGAGCCTACGATGAAGCTGCGTGCCTTCTTCGCGGATCAAACACTCGCACCAACTTCATCACTCATGTGTCCTTGGATTCCCCTCTTGCTTCTCGAATTCGAAATCTTCTTAACAACAGAAAAGGTGTAAAAAAACAGGAAGATACTAATGCTAATGCAAATAATGCACCTGCTCCAAAAGTTACCACTACTAGAAGTGCTAGCACTTGTACTAGTACTAGTACTAGTACTAGTACTAGTAGTAATTCAAGCAATGGCAATGACAAGAATGATAAGTCTCTTTCTACCGCAAATACTCGAAGTTCGAATCTGTTTGATGATGCTTATAAACCAGATTTGAGCAATTGCAGGGAGGAGTTTGAGTCAGGTCATCAATCCAATGCTTCATGGGGCTTTGGAACTGTCTTTGATCGTTTTCCTATTGCTCAAATATTGGATATACCAAAGATTGATGATGGCCTCCTCACTAATGCAGCTGACTTGGAGCTTTCAGAATTTGAAAGAATGAAAGTTGAAAGACAAATATCAGCTTCACTCTATGCAATTAATGGGGTGCAAGAGTACATGGAAACTGTTCAGGACTCCAATGATACTCTCTGGGATCTTCCACCCTTATGCTCAATGTTCTGTTAAACTTGAAGGTCTAAATGATCCTGCAATTGTTCCTTCTCAATGTCATTAGTCCTTTTTATTTTGCTATTATTGAAAATTCGAGGGAGGGGTGTGTGATCTAATTGAAATATTACAAAAACATATATATAGCTTTGGTGAGATATAATTTTGTTTTCCTAACTGCTTAATTGTCAGCAGGAAGATCCATGAGTTGCATTTTGTGAAAGCTCTTTTTCAATCCTTATTATGTAAAAAGTCTGAGCACTTATGTTCCTCTTTTTCACATCCTAAATGTCAAAAGTAAATCTTCAAGTCTTTTTTGTATCACAGTCTACTTTCTAGGAATATGTCAGTGTGAAAATCTAGACTTTGGAGGCAAAGTAAGCAAATTGGAATCTTGGATCTTAGAGAAAAAAAATCAAAATAACTATTCACGTTGATTTACATGGATAAACAGTAGAAATCACGCACATTAATTTCCTTCATACATGAAAGGGACAAGTATTATATATGCTTGCTTTGTTATTAATAATTAATGAAAAATATGCTTCCGTATCTTCTCAGATTTTGGTCCAATGCTTTTGCATAACTCATGCCTTTTGGTAATCTGTTTTGGCTATATGGTTATTTACCCAATCAATTATGGATACATAAACTTGTCTCATTCTCTTGTCCCAAACCTTAGCTGGTGAACCATCATAGAAATGATTAACTTTGGAGTCTTTATTTAATTACTTTGGAGATTAGTGATAGGACTAAGATTAAATTACCCATCACATCCAAGGATAAGGAAACATCTTGCTCAGTCTTGTGGACCCAGAATCTCCCTTTTTTAATACTCCACTTTTCTTAATCCTTATCCTCACTTCTCTTGCATTGGGCTAGTGAAGAATGCATTGAGACTTAGCTATCAAGAATAGCACTCTAAAACAACCATCTAGATATTACCAATTACTAAAACTCTGGAGTAAGTGCAAAACCTAGACAGTGGTTGTTTAAATCTAAGAATAATGTCTGCTGGCCTTATGAGTTGGAGGAAAAGACAAACCCCATGGGAAGTATAAAAAATGATGTGAAAATTTCTATAGACCAAAACTCGTCAGCATGAGAGACTAGCAAAGAATAAAGAACTTTTCTTAAAGGCATGCTTACAAGGAATAACTCAGCACCATATTTACAAAAGAAAAGCAATAAAAATATGATTAAATTAGTTTTCCCCCACTAATTTACTGTTTAGATTTGATTTCATCCTCTAAATTTTTTTGAGTTCACTTTGATCATCTAATTTTTAAAACGATTCAATTTGGTCATGCCGTATACAATAGATTGAAGGGGTTATTAAATATATATTTTATGGTAGTTTAAAATCACTTAGTGATGATTTTAAACCGCCACAAAGTATGATTTCTTAACATCGATGATCTAATTTAAACAATAAAATCAAATTAAATTGATTTTAAAAATTAGAAAATCTAATTAAATACGAAAAAAATAGGGGAGCAAATTGAATCTAAAAAATAAATTCAACCTAAAAATATTTGTTGTGAAGGATAAGCCACTCACATTTATTTTGTAGGATAGGTCAAATTTGATAGATACATGACACTACAGAACATGAGTGGAGACAAATTACGTCTGAACCTGGTCTCAGGTATGGTCTTAGATTAAACATAAAGGAATTGCTCGGGCGGAGCCTGCAAAGGCATAGGAGTCAAATTTTTTTGACCAAACAAGCAACTTGTTCAGCAACAAAAAGAGGCTTGCTTAATGCTATGTAACACCACTATTATAATTAATATTCATGGAATGGTGGACTTCTAGTCTTCCACTAATGTTCAATACAAATGGTAGGATTTTTTTTATCATGACAACATTAGTTATTTTTCAGTCTTCTTCTGCCTTTAAAATGAAAACAATAAAATAAAAGGGTTTTAATCATATACGAAGTAGGTAAGTTCTAGAATTGATTTATGATAAAAGCTTGCAATCTCCAATTCTGCTTAGGCCTTCAAATTTGTAATTAATATACCTGATCGTTTGTGTATAAAAAGACCATGTAATGTAACAATATTTTCTACCAATGTTGTATAACAGGGAAGTGTAGAAGTGGAACCACAGACCTTCAACTTGTTTCCTTTCCTCAAACACTTAGTTTTGTGATACAGAATTTCTTCTGATCAAGATAGTTTGTTTCTGGATATACTATGGGAGGGTGTAACTGGTTGGATTGAATATGAATGTAGGAAATGCTATTATATGACATGAGCTGTGGTTTAATATTGGAAATATATTGGCTAGTTTAGATGACAATCACCATTTGAAAGTTTGGATATACATTATTATAGTTTATAGCAAAATCTAATCCTAACTATCCTTTCACTTGCAGAAAACATTATATAGCCAATTTATCTCTTTAGTCCCTCATTTTTATTTTGCTATATTTTTAAACATATGATTTCTTTTTTAAGTAATGAAAATTGCAGCATTCCTACGCTGTCCTTTATTTTGCTCTTTCACTGAAACTTACAAATAAACCATTGCTGCTCATGAGGAAAGCAATTGTATCACTTAACACTTTAACATGAAACAATAGTAAGAACAGAGCTAGCACACAACAGAAAAATGCTTAAAATTCAACGGACAAGGACAGACATTAGACAGAGAAAAGAAGGGAGATGTAGGTAAGGTAGCTGGTGAAAATGTTGATGAATGATTGACTCTATTTCGAGTAATCGTCGTGTTCTTCTTATTCTTCTTCTTCGCCTTCTGCTCCAACCTCTTCATAGTCCTTTTCAAGAGCAGCAAGATCCTCACGGGCTTCAGAGAATTCACCTTCTTCCATTCCTTCACCCACATACCAATGAACAAATGCCCTCTTGGCATACATGAGGTCAAACTTGTAATCAATGCGCGCGAAAACCTCAGCAACAGCAGTGTTGTTGCTTATCATACAAACCGCCCGCTGCACCTTGGCAAGATCACCAGCTGGTACCACTGTTGGAGGCTGGTAGTTGATACCACACTTGAATCCAGTAGGGCACCTGAATTTTGCCATAAAAATCACCTTATAAGATTTTTTGTCAAGAAAAAATGGAAAACTCCAAAGAACATGTCCCCAAACTAGCAATTATTGGACTAAGTATCATTTTAGAATTACAATAGAAGGAACAAAAACCATTAGGCAAGGAACACATACTAAACTATAACTAATAATAAGACACTCCAAGGAAGTTTAGTTACCAGTCAACAAACTGAACTGTTCTCTTTGTCTTGATATTTGAAACAGCTGCATTTACATCTTTGGGAACAACGTCTCCGCGATACATCAGGCAGCATGCCATGTACTTTCCATGTCTTGGATCACACTTAGCCATCATACTTGATGGTTCAAAAACAGCGCTGGTGATCTCGGGAACAGATAGCTGCTCATGGTAGGCCTTTGCAGCAGATATTACAGGGGCATAAGATGAAAGCATGAAGTGAATACGAGGATATGGCACGAGATTAGTCTGGAACTCGGTAATGTCCACATTAATCGCACCATCAAATCTCAGGGAAGTGGTCAAGGAAGAGATAATTTGAGATATCAGACGGTTCAAGTTAGTGTAAGTTGGCCTTTCTATATCTAATGATCTTCTGCAGATATCGTATATTGCTTCGTTGTCCAAAAGCACAACCACATCAGTGTGCTCAAGAAGAGAATGAGTGGAAAGGACACTGTTGTAAGGCTCAACAACTGCAGTAGATACCTGAATGAAAAACAGTACTACCATAAAGGCATTCCACATGGATAATCAATAACAATATGCACATATAAACAATTAATAACCAAACAATAGAACATGAGTTAACAAAATCAAGAAATCCCAAGAGAATGTTGAGCAACAACTGAGAAAAAGTATCTGTATCTCTTTTAATTTAAGCCTACTAGGTAGTTTCCTTTGTGGCGGCAATGCTACATTGTATCTTAGAATATTCAAAAATAAAATAGGGGGCATTCTACTATATTTCACTGGAATTGTTTCCATTTGAATATGATTACTCAGGCAAGAAATATATTTCCTACAGGAATACTGTCCTGAATCAAAGACTGGAAAATCAGAAGACAGAATGATGTTAACAAGTGTTTGTTTGATGCACCACAAACAGATCTTTTTACTTTCTTTGTTATTTTCCAATGATTTTAAGAAAATAAATACCTGAGGAGAAGGATAGATGGTAAAACCAAGTTTAGACTTCTTCCCGTAATCGACAGATAACCGTTCCAACAGCAATGATCCCAAACCAGAACCAGTACCACCGCCAACAGCATTGAAAACCAAGAATCCTTGCAAACCAGTGCAATTGTCTGCTAATTTTCTGATACGATCGAGGCATAGTTCGACAATTTCTCTTCCAACTGCGGCATAGATACACAGTAAGTGGCATTGTCCAGCTAAACAAGGAAGAGATTAGCCATTTTTTTATCTGCATCAGAAAAAATTGACTTACCAGTGTAGTGTCCCCTTGCAAAGTTATTAGCAGCATCTTCTTTGCCAGAAATTAATTGCTCAGGGTGAAAGAGTTGTCTGTAAGGACCAGTTCTTACTTCATCAATAACACTAGGTTCCAAATCAACAAATAAAGCCCTTGGCACATGCTTGCCGAATCCGGTCTCGCTGAAGAAGGTGTTGAAAGCATCGTGTGCAATGCCAACAGAGGTGTCACTGCAATTAAGCAGATATAAATGTCAATTATTAGGAAAAATAATTAGAATGGATAAGTCAAAACAAAAATCAAGTTCTAGTTTTAGAGTAATGAGAAATTATAAGCTTAGAAAATGATAAAATTCATTCAATATGAATTTGGACTCCAAATGGTACTCTAAGACCCCACCGAGAGTACTCCACAATAACTCAACCAATTAATGGGAAACAATGATAGAAACAACATGAGAAAGTTACATTATAAGATTCTAGAATTACATTTAAACATATAACTATAGATCAGAGTAGTAATATGTTGATCCAAATTGAAGTGATATCCCTAGTTTTCCAATTTGGCAGAGTGCTAAATAATGGACCCTAGATGCACTTTGGAAAATATATCAAGTTTAAGGATTACATCTAATTGAGCAAGTAAGACAATCATGTTGAAAATCAATCAAATTAAGCTTCTTCTTTTTTTTTTATTCAAGGCCAAAAATTGAGTGAAAAAAATACACCAAACTCAAAAGACCTAAAGAATCAAGCCAATTCCATGAAGATACATAATTAATGTAAACAACACATAAAACAGCAATGATCATATAAGGCAGTGTACCTAGGCATGGTCCCATCGGGGTTAATTCCATGCTCAAGGCAATACAACTCCCAGCATGAATTCCCCACCTGAATTCCAGCTTGTCCAATATGAATACTAATTATCTCTCTCATCTTCTGTGTCTCCCAGTTTCTCCCTTTGATGCAAACAAAAAATCACAAGGAGGAGAAGGAAAGTGCAAAGGAGAGAAAGCAAAGAAGATTCTTTGATTGTATTTGTTTTATTTCCTTGGAGTTATAATTTGACATAATAACATAATCACAATATATGAAGGGATGGCTAAATAGTCAAATGGTTACAAACTTTTACAGTTGACAAATATCTTAAATTATTGAAGAGAGTTTTTAATAATAAAGTGGGGGACCCTCATTTGGAGATAAGATAACTGCTCGGTGGAGTTGAAGGGGTTCATTGTTTGGGTCGGTTTTGCAACTTATCTGTGGGGGCACAAGTCCTTGTCTCCTTTGCTGTAAATTTCATGTCATAGCTCGGCACAAAGTACGCAGGCATGACAAGCACATGCGCTGTTGAGTATAAAAGTTTTTATACCTTCAACCAACACAACAACAAGTCTTATCTGTCTTATCTATTGGATGAGATGGTTACATGCATCACACAATATCATTCCACATTATTACAAAATTATTTTTTTATTATAAAATTAATAAATTTATTAGATATAATAATTTATAATTTTGAATGATAATATAAATAAAATTTTAGATTGTGGAGTATATATTATTTAAGAAAAAACTTAAACAATTTCTTGTATCTTTCTGTATTGTTTTTCAATAAGAATTAAATTTTCTTCTTAGTAATCCACTTAATAAAGATTTGCGTGTCAGAAAAATCTCTATAACTGTATATAGTTTTGTCCTATTATGTCATAGTTAAAAAAAACACACACACACACACACATATATATATATATATATTTGTTTATTTATTTATTATGCACTATCATCTATCTTGCATTTGTGACACATCTTTTTCCATTGAGGCGAGCTGTACCAGCTATACAGCTGATGACGTTGCTCTTCCACGTTTCTCTTCAATTAAGACTGTTAAGTTAGATATTTTTCTTAAAATATATCAGATTTTTTATTACATCACGTGTAGGATGATATTAATTGAGTGATAGTTTTTTATCAGTCAGAAAAAATACAGCCAAAGCAAACGAAAAACAAAAACTAGAGTCTAGTTTTAATTGAGTGAAAGTTACAATGCTTAGATTAGGATTTAAAATTAGCAGTGATTAGAAAAATTGTACTAAAAAAGGCATGTGTCCTTACTTCTTATATTTGTAATGATTGATTGATTACTATGCTTTTTAATGTGCTTAGTGATAATTAGCTAGTGATGATTTTTTTCCTAAATAAATATTGGTATCTGACAAGATGGGTCAATAGTACAGTTAGCCTTTGTACCAAAAATCAGTGATAACAGAATAACAATCATAAGAGTTACTTGCTGAGAATGTTCAGAAGACTCAGCAAAGCTAATAAAGAAACTTTCTATGATTCTATCCTGCAATTCTGTACTGCTTTTGTGGGCTAACTTGGTGTAGAAAATTGGAAACGCTGGATCTCTGTATGATCGGTTCATTTGGCCTGGTCAGTTGTGACTTCAACTATCACTATTCACTGCCATAGATCTTTGAAGCATGAAAGGCTGAATCAATCTACCTTTCAACCTCCATGTCCCTAGTGCTTGAATTTAATTTTGTTATAAGTTCAACAAATTTATATTTTTCCATTAGGAGATTTTATTCTTAGCTTCAAAATTACTTGGACAAGAAGCAGTATAGATTGGATATGCCTCCACTCTATTAAATGCATTTAATCTTCTCATTGAAGGTTTTGATGATAACTCTTTCCCAAGCATTGATAGCTTTTCACAAGTTTGTTAGATATGAGTACTATTTAATTATATGTTGATTAACCTATGTTAATAAATTTTTAATGTCTATTGTCAAAATCAATAAATAATAGTGTTTGATAAGTTGTCAATGGTTAAGAAAAAAAACTGTAGTAATGTCTCCAAGAAATAATTTTTTGTTTGATCATTTTCATGAATCATACTTCTTACGTATATAAAAGTTTTGGATAACGGTGACAGCACTTTTGTGTCCCTAATGACTCACCAGTCGCCAGTTTTAAAAAAATGAAATAAAACTCTAATCACATATCTGTGACAAATCCGAATAATAATGTTTGAGTTAAGTTATATAGCTTCTCACCTACTATAGTTACATGACATGAGGAGAGCAACTAAGTGAGGAAGACGAAATTATTTTAGAATTTAAAGTAATAAGGATGTACATGAAATATATAATGATTATATTGAGTTAGAACAACAGTTAATTAACAGTGTGTTTGATTCAACGTTGCTAACATAAGTATGAGTTGTTTTTCACATCAAAATGAAAAAAAAAAAAGGAAGTGAAAGCTACTACTGAGAGTTATTTCATTAATTGAATCCAGTGGTAGGAAACGCAGAATTAAACACACAATAAGGCTTGTTGAAGATAACATCACACTCGTTAAAAAAAATTCAAAACAAAACAAAGACATGATCACATTTCTAGAGGAGTTATTTCATTAATTGATCTCAAAATTGTCAGGCTTCCTTAACGGTTCTCACTAATCATATCTTCAAGGCTCCTGAAACCATGATTTTGGAACACAATTTTTAATTTTTTTTATTGATTCAAGAAGTAAAATTTATTTAATTAGTTTTAGTTACATAAAAATTGTTGGAACATAATCAAAAAATGACCATAAACATGTTAAATAAAATGTGTGAAAAACGAGTCTCTCGGAGAGCAACTATAGAAAACTCAAAGAACAAATACACAATATATCAAATTCCTAACTCATTCTTTTTTCTTCGATTTCTAACTCATTCAAGTTCGTGAATACTAGAAAATGTAATTAATTATTAAATAATCTTGAATACACAATAAAATTGGGTTCAATTTGAAGTGGATTGACTTTCAACATCTGATCCAAAATTCGATCTATTTCAATAATATACTTTTTCTTCTTCAATTTTCAAGTTTTTTTAGTTTATTTAATTATCATTATAAATGTTTGTTCCATTTTTGTTTAAGTGGGGCGTTTTCACTAAAAGATGTTTAAGTTTTTTTTTCTGTATATATTTGAGGCAGGCAAAGCCAATTACCCAAACTTACTAGCTAGACCTGGCCTAATAGTAAAAAAATTAAATAATCTATACGAAATCTTATATTGAAATCTTTATGCATATTATACATTAAAGAAAGAAAGAAAAAAAAAGAAGCTAAACACACCAGAGTCATTGTAGTGATCAACATGGGAACATTTATAAGACAATTGTTGGGAATGGTTCATATCCATTTATTATTAGCCACAACTCTATCAGACCACTTGCAATCAAGGTCGGTAAGAGCACAATCATTAAATAAGGCAATTTGGAGAATTTGGAGAAAGATGGAGAATTTGGAGCCACCAATCAACCTTTTCCCAACCATAGATTACCTTATGGAAACCACCTAGACACCAAGGAACAAAGTTATTTTTCTTGAAAAGACAACTCTTTCCAAAGCTCTTCACGTATAGCATCATCATACACCATAAACATGAACCACCGGGCAAAAAGAGATAATACTATTTATTAGTAATATAAAGATGATTAGATGAACATATTTTTCAGAATGACCAACTACATCGGCTTACAATAAATCACTTCTCCAACAACCACATCCACATTAAACAATTTTGTCACCATTAATCTGTGGCTCAGGGATGGCCACAAAAGAAAGATTATAGTAATATTAATAAAGCACTCTCGGCAAACCCTTATATTTTTGTGAAATATGAGTGGAATATTGCTATGTTTGTTTACTTTAACAAAAATACTAATTCGTTGTTTCGTACAATACAATTTATTTTATTGGTGGTGACTTCAACATGCTTGATAAACATTTTTTTTTATAAAAAAAAAGTAACTGTATTTTGAAAAGTTCTTTCGAAGATGTTTAGAATTAAAAATAGTAATAATAAAATAAAATAAAATATTTCAAATGCATACCTGAAATGACTTTTTGCCAATTACCTTATCTTTGGCCACATGCATGAGTCTATGCTACCTTTATTGTTATGTTTTTCCCAATACTTGTTCAAAGACATATGATAAAAATTATCATAAAAATTAAAAAATTCAACAAAAAATATTTATTATCTTAAAAACATAAAAATTCAATGTTTTCTCTCTATTAAATACTTTAAAGTATTATTTAATAAAATGTATTTAATGTTTTCATGTTATATGTACTCCAAACACAATAAAAGGCTTCACATATAAAATGATTTTGTATGTTGGAGACTAGTGGTATTACTAAATTAGAGTATATATTTCACTTTATAAGATTTTGTAAAATTGAGTTTGACTCAAAACTTATAATTCTAAGATTGTAAACTCTTAAGGTAATGCTTAAAATTTTAAATTGGTGTTTTTTTATTAAACAATGTGAAATTTAATGTTATTAATGTATTTTTGTCATATTTTTTAATAAAAAAAATCAAATTACGTAGCACTATTGATCTTTTTAGAATAAAGAGGAGTTTATGCCTAAAAACAAAATTATAAGGGAATTAAAAGAGGGAGTAGAGACTCTTGTAACATCTGCAAGAATTTCATGAGCCACCTAAGGCTCCTTGTAATAATATGTTAATGGTCTTAGTAGAGACCAAGCTTGGCAAAAGTATTCACAGTACGATTTGCTTATCTATAAACATGATCAACCTCAATATCCCAGTCTAGAGCTAACAGTTTGTGGATTTGATGAATCTAGTTTCATATCTACTTGCATTTCTAGAGTATTAATGTTTAGTTTATAAAAGTTTAAGGGAAGATTGAGGATAACATCTTAATTTAAGGTAGGGGAATGCTTCCAGGTTTAAACTACATTTATAACAGAGTTTTCGTTTATCTTAATTAAAGATACAAGTGGGGTTTAAATCTGGATGTCGGATTTGTTTTATTCCACAATACAGCAATACCAATCCCCTAATTCTCATAAAAAAAATCCCCTAATTAAGGCATAGATAATTTTCCTTTGATACTGTGCACTGCAACTTCTGAATTTAAGTAGAGGTCCAATGAATCTGGAGCTAACATAAGTTCAATTGTAGTAATTATCTATAGTTATTTTCAATGTTGTAAAAGTTTCTGTAAAGCTTTTATCCAAAAAAATTAAATATAAAATGAACTAATACAAACACACAATAGTACTTCTTTCACGCTTCGCAAGAGGCATTTAACCACAGTTCATGAGAGGTAGGGGTGGGACCAAATCCAATAACTTAGCCTACATCAGGCCCATGTTAAGCTTTTTCAAAAATTGGTTAGACTTAGATTCTTATAAAAGCTTATTTGCTTAAAAACGTCACACTTTAGGTCATAAAAATCTTTTAGGTTTAACAGACCAACCTATTTAAGTCAATTTTGTATAAATTATAATCATTTGTTTAGTATTGTTATTACTATTATTATTATTAAAATTACAAAATCATATATTTATTTATCTTTTAAAAATATTTTGAATGTCAAATTTATGTTACTTAGAGGGCTTATTACAAAATAAGTTTTTAACTAAGTTATCTTAAAGGTGATAAATTTATATCATATTAATATGCTAGACTTGACTCTTATAAAATTTAGTTTGCCTATTTTTACCTTTGTCTTATGCATTGAGTAACAACAATTTTGATTTTTATAGATTATACTTTGGTTTATATAGAGTTTTTCTCACTAGTTTATGAGCCTATTATAAAGAGAAGTTACCCAGACTTTTATAAAAATTCTAATATGAAATATGCCTTAAAGTAGGTTAATAAACCAAACTAGACTTTCAAATAGGTGAGATTCAAGCCTTGAATTTTTAAAATAGGATAGACCTATTTAATGAAAGTCTTGGTTGGCCCAGCTTATTTCTACCTAATGAGAGATTAAAAGATATTGCAAAACAAACATAACCACTGATTTATGGATGAAAAAAAAATGAATAAAGGTCTTCATAAACACTTAAAGGGAGAAAAAAATGAAATAAATTATTTTACAAGATAAAGTTATAAATTAGCTTTTGGAGAAATTATTAAATTAACATGATAATATATAAGCTGATTTTAGCTTTATTTTATTTTTATTTTCTTCACCTATAGAATTTATAAAACAATTATCCAAACATGGTAATGGGTAATGTATTTGATAAATACTTGCATTAAATACCTTTTTATTCATTTATTTTATTTATTTATTTATCAATTTATCTTGCAAAATTACTTATGATAGATTAGATAATTATCTATTTAATTAGTATAGATATGAGTACTCATTCAGATAATTAGATGAAAATGCATCTAAGTACAACTACCATGATATTTACTTGTCTCATAGCCATGCATACATATAAATAAATTTAAAAAATAAAATTTATGAAACTTGACTTCTATTATATCTATCTTCCAATTAAAAATAAATAAATTTATGAAATTTATACTTATTTATCAATATTTTTATATTCATTAATTTTTTATAATTAGGTAAAAGTACACAACATTAATGAGTGTAATAATTTTTTTATAGAAATACTTAGGTACCTAACAAGATAAACTGTAGGTATTAAAATTAGAAAAATGTTACCTATACAACAATTTATATAATATTCTTTATGTGTCTGTTTTTTTCCTTACACATAATTTATTACATATGATAATAATGGAGATAAATAGCCACAAAAAATAAAGTTTCACAAAATCACAAACTATAAATTGTTATAAGCGTATTACATCTCTTAAAATTATTATCAAAGGGAATATCAATATAAGTAGGGTACTATTTTCTTTAAGAGGGTACTATTAATACATTTATTAATAATTGATATTTTTTAAAATTTATTAAAAATAACATAATTATGAGTGAGACTTATTAAATATCATGCAAGTCTCGTAAAGTTTAATATTTTTTATTATATTTTAATAAATGATAAAAGAATATATTTAAAAAGACGAGTGAGAGAATATGCAAGACTAGTTGATCCAACAGTGAGTGAGGTTTAAGATAATTTTAAGTGGACTGTGCTTCCCAGAATGTCATGAGATGCAACAAGAAACAATAGTGGGAGTGCAAAAAGTTTAGCCTTGGTCTTTTTGTTAACATATGTAGTTTTTCTTTTGCTTTATAAAAACTAATAAAAAATATTTCTTTTTATTGTGGGTTTAGTTGTTTTATCGTTGGGTAAACCTTAAAAATAATATGTTCTGGTCATTTCTCTTTCATTAAATCTGAATATACAGAAACATAACATATTCCATTACCAACCATAAGAATAATAAGGTTAGTTTATTAAATCAAAAGTGTTATGTAAAATTAATAATTGCTGAAATAGTTGAAAAATATAAAATAATATATTTAAAAAGGATAATAAGAAAATTAAATACATATTTTAAAGATAAAAAGAGAATAAAATATAAAAAATTAAAAACTAGCGTTTTAAAAAATATTACTTACTACTTTAAATTGTCTTTCAAAAAATGTTAAAAAATATTTAGAAAAGTTTATTTATCAGATAGTCAAATAAATTTTTTAGTTAATAAAAAAAGTTGGAAGTTGAAATACAACATAATCTTGAGTATTTGAATCCTCTCTTACCCTCTTACCTCTTCAAAAAAAAAAAAAAAAGAGAAGCGAGAATACATAATTGAAAATTAAAAGGTTAAGATATACTTTTCACTCTCATAAAATTAAAAATATTTAGATTTTATGCTTGTAAAAAAATTTGTAACCTTTTGTCATCATAAAATTAAAATATATGATTTTTTTTATCTCGAATAAAGTTTAAATATCTCAACATATATGTATAACTTTTTATATTGATTTTATATATATATATATATATAATTGATGTAAAAAATGTTAAATTGATTATATATATAATTGATATAAAAAATAATAGATTTATATCAATTATATGTATAACGTATGGATCGTGATTGTAGGTTCCCAAGTCAAAACTTGACAATTTCAAACTTAAGAATGCGAAAAACGCACAAATTTTTTTACATGAGAGAGAGAACATATTTGGAAATCAAGTGAAAAAGTAAGTTTAAGATGAAAATACTTAAATGAAAAGATCATATCTTTGCTTTTATTTTTATCCGTTGGATTATATTAAAATGTATGTCACAACAATTTTAACTGCAAATCAAACATATACAAAACTAATAAAGAAGAGCTGAAGAGAAATATAATCAGAGAGGATCTAAATCCGAATAATAAGATTTTTTTTTTTTAATGTCGGCAAGTTAAATGGTTTGTTTTTAAAACAAGGAAAGAAAAGTAGACCCTTTTTGTGCGACATTGTTCAGTGAAATGAGTTGGAAAAGTAGTAGCAACTTTGAAAATTGGTTCCTTCTTAGTTCTTACTACTTCCTTGTGTTAGAATCAGCGTACCAAACCAAACCAAACCCAACTTAGCCATTTTCTTTACCCACTACACGAGCCATTTTCTTTACCCACTACACGAGCCATCCCCAACCTCCAGAGTATATGCCACTCCACACCATCAACAGTACCAGATACTATTCAATCTAAAGACACAGACACCATAAGAGACAACAACATAGCACAAACAAACAACATCACACGTTTCTTATTTTCCTTTAAACCCGTTGGTTTGTGTTGTGTTTCTTTCTACATATATATATATAATAGAATATAATAACATACCCTTATTAGCTTCTACAACCTTCAATGGCCACTTCACTTCTTCTACTTCTCCTCATCACTTGTTTCTCTCTTCTACCATCTTCTTATAGTTATTCCTCTCCTTTTCCACCTTCTGCTTCCTTTCTCTATGAACTTCAATCTCAGTGCTCCCTTGCCACCTCCCCTGACCCTCCTCTTCAGGTGCCTTTCTCTATCACTGTCCCTTCAAAAATTATCTTTTTTAAAGTGTTCTTCTGTTCTTTTATGTGATTTTGATTGTGGGGTTTTGTTTTTATTCCTTGATATGATTGATGTCTGTGATTTTATCATGGCTTCTTGCTTTATGCCAATGCTTCTTCACTTGTGATTGATGTTGTTTCGATTCATGAGTGTCCTCGTTTGAAGAATAAGGCTCTGGTATGGTAATTTGAAAATGGGGAATCGGAACATTAGGTGTTGTGTTTGGCTACCATCTAATGCCAAACTATGTGGGAATCATTTTGGGAAATTTGTGATTATGAAGGAAATTTTGAGGGTATAGTTTTGAAGGATAGTGTGTTGGGATAATTTTCTTTTCTATTTTGTTGATATATGTTTGTTAGAACTGCTTTTTCCAATTCAATTCAACTGAAGGAATTCATTGTGATGTCATGGTCCCAGAAAATTTCCATTAGCATTGTACAGAAGGGAAAATATCAATATGTTTGGACTACATTAAATCTTGTCTATTTTTGCTTTTGGCTATATTGATATAATACGTATCAGGGTTAGTTAGAAAAGTAGTTGTTGTGAGTTTAGGATTGGGGATCTAATTGAGTCCTTCCTAGGAATTGTTCTGTGGTCCAATCCTAGGCATCTAGATAAGCAAAAAAGAAATTATATTGTTTTTAGCAGACTGAAAACTGAGGTCTAATTGATTGATTTTACTTGTACTAAAATGCATCCATGTGATTCCCTCCGCAACAATCTACAAGGGAGTGATCCTTTCAGTCTATCAATAGAGTTTACTTGTTTTAAATGTTTTGATCGATAAAGTTCTCCATAAGTGTTTACAGGAGAAAGAAAATAGGTAAAATGAATTAAGTTTCTTGAATAAGTTAAAATCAACTTATGTATTAAACTTTCATAGAAGTTGTTTTCATTAAACTTCACTAAAAACCAAGGTGTATAAGATGATTTTAGCTTATGGAGGAGCTCAATGCATTTTATCTTCTTATTTTTCTTCTCCTATTAGTATGAAGTTTATCCAAACAGGGCGAAATTATAGTGTTGATGAGAGATTGCATTAAATGCTCAGTTTTAACATTGCAGTGTTTTACAGATGATATGTCATGTAAATGTAATGTGTTATTTAACTCCGCAAATACTATTATATTATCTCCTTGAGGATCTTCTGAATGCAAGATGAGACACTTATCATCAAAATCTCTTGTAGGAAATAATCCCTGTGAAATCTTTTGAATGACAATAATTACTTACCTAATGGAAAGAGATGACATTCTTATGATTTCAAACAAGTCATTTGCACTGCAACTGCAGACACGCCCAAATAATGTCTCCAATTTAGTTTCTCCTGTTGTTTCATAATTTATCAGCAAAAACAAAAACAGTATGCCGTTTACAGTTAAGAAAATATCAAAATAGATGATATTTTAATATTTTTTCCTGATTCTAATTTTTGAGGGTGTAAAAAGAAACTAACATTGTCGATAAAGTCAATGTCTCTTAACTTAGTTTTCATTACCTTAGGTTATATGTTTGGAAATGTGATAAGTGATAACTTCTAAGCTTGTAGTTAGACTGGGATGTAATGCAAAGTCCATTTATATATATAACCTATAGTTTGTTCCTTGCTCATTATTTGTTAAGTTTACCTGGTGAAGCTCAGGTTACCAAACTGAGTGTTAGAAGTCTTCATATTTGTCATAAGTGATTCTGTTTGTTCTTATGAATAAATGCTTCTGCTAAAAACCTTAATCACTGTGTACTTTGAATTTTCACTTTTATTTCCCCTTTAAGTTTTAATGGCTTATAGCTCATTTAATGGTTATCAATTTCATTCAGTCTTTCCCCTTGGTGTGAGATTTCCATTGTGTGAAACCAGATATGTTACTTTTATTGCCTGCTCTGCTGATATTTTTGCTGGTCTTGAAAACTAAAATATTGAGAATAAGGAGAAGACCTTATAACCTCATATTTGTAAAGAAAAATGCATCTTTGCAACTGGTTAAAAAGAATAAGAAAATTTTAATTTTAAAATAAGGGTGAAAAATTTATGGATGAAATATATACGAAACATTGTATGAAAAACTCATCCCTAATCCCCAATGTTAAGGTGATACCAAGCAAACTCTAAATTTTACATGGGTGGCTGAGATTTAACTGTGTGATTGGGCTATATCCTACTGATAAGAATTTAGACTATGGTAATCACTTTCCAATTTTAATTTTAAAAGCAAAACGATTTTAAATGGATGGGCTCTTTTCATAGACTGAAGTCAACTTAAGACTTATATTATTAATTTGATTTTATGCATCTAACAATCACAAGTAACAGTTTGCATGTAGTGCGAATATTGATTTTACTTTAATTTGTTAAATTTTAATCTCATTCTAACTTTCATCCGTTTAGAATCTTGCACTGTCTCATACCCCCTTCCCCCCAAATAAAGAAAAAAAAATGTTGATCTAGGTAGGCCAAATCATGAACCACGATCTTATGAATCACATGAACTTTATGATCACGAACCTCAACCAGTTCTCCGACTCATAGAGCTTAATCACCTACCCTGAAAATATAGTCACACACAAGGACTTCTGCGCATGATGCGCAAGTCCCCTAAGATTTAATAGGCTCATCATGAATTAATTTTGGTATCAAAACTAGCAAGTGGAAATGTATAAAGAAAGTAGAGAAATCCAGGAAGAGAGAGGAGAAGATATTTTTTGGAGTATTAAAACAGTAGTGAGAGCATCCCTTTTATAGGCAAAAACTGGTCAGAAAACAGTACGAGACATGATATCTCTCTTATCATAAAGAACAAAATAATGTAGAGGGAATGCTTATTGTTAGAAAATTTCCTCTTTGATTGATAGTTATCAACTTTTGACAGAATCCTCTCTCAACTTGTATTCTCTAAATAATGTACCTATGTGTCTGATTAAAGGAATTTAGAACAGCTTTGTCCTGCTACTGTACCTCAATGCCAACTTCAAATGTGTCTTTCTTTATTATTATGTTTGTGTTTTCTTTCAGCAGCTTGCCTTTCTGCTAAGATTTTTCTTTTGTCTGTCTGTTTGTGTGCAAGTAGAACTGTCTACAAAACCAGTTTAAATGGCCCGTGTAGCATTACTTGATGTGTGCCAATTCTGAAAATATTGCAGTTTATTTTATTGGTAGTTAAGTTGATGCAAAATAGTAAGAAGAATCACATGACTTAACAGCCTCCTTTTGAAGGGATGTTGAAACTCAATTTACCCCATTAATGCAAGATAATGCACAGATTGTGTCTGGGTCAGTAATGGTTTTTGGCTTTGATTCCAATGTGTCGTTGTGTTTTAGAGTTTCCTGAAAATGCTTATTTTTCTTTGAACCTTATAATCGAAGCTGATAGTTCATTAATTTGAAAATTGATTTGTTTTGCAGATTTGGTTATTCATTTAGTTAATTTGTATCATTATGCATATTCTGGAGTCTTGTATTTTATATATTGTTTTGATTTGTTCAGGTGGATGGGAATTTCATAGAAGGGGTTTTGTCTGGCAGAAAGAGGGTTGGATACATTTCTATACTCTTCTATGCTTCCTGGTGTCCTTTATCATGCAGAATGCTTCCTGAATTTGAGATTCTTAGTTCCATGTTTCCTCAAGTACAACATGTAGCACTTGAGCAATCATCTGCTTTGCCCAGGTTTTGAAGCCATATATCCTTGGGTTCTATAGTATCTAGATAATTATGAATTTTATTTCCTTATATGTAAGCCACATACATACTTTAGGGTTCATATGTTAGTTTTAGTAGTTAGGTCCATTCTTTGTTCAACAGTGCCTCAGCTTGCATTTGACAGGCTATTCCATGAACTAATGTTGAAGTAGATTCTTTGGTGGCATGTTATGCTACTTTGTAGTGTGTACCTAGAATTTGTAGAATATGGCATAATCAATTCGGCAAACTTCATAAATGTCTTAATGTTCATGTGTTTTTTCCTGTAGCTTATATTCAAAATATGGAATCCATAGCTTACCTGCAATCTTACTGGTGAATCAGACATCTAGGGTGAGATATCATGGTCCAAAAATTCTTAACTTCCTTGTAGAATTTTATGAGAGAAACACAGGTAAGCATATCCCGAATCTTGTTTGTAATTTCTGGGGGAATTTCCTGGACCACCATTTTTCACCTTATTGTGATTTGATAGCCTGGAGTTTATAATGTGTTGAAAAAAGAAAGCCATATTTACATAGTTTTTCAAACTCCAATGAGTGATAAATGATAATGACCTTACCATGTCTCATCTCAGGATTAGAAGCCAAGGACAATGCTGTTGTTGGTCAACTGAGCAATTTGATGAGTGATGAACATTCAACTATGAAGGGCTTCTCCCTCAAAGAAATATTTAACAGGGAACCTTACTTGGCATTATCTATATTGTTTTTCTGTTTAAGGATTATTCTATTTGTATTGCCCACGATTATGTCACGTCTCAAAGAATTCTGGACTTCCTATGCTTCTCATTTGAACATGCAAATATTTGGCGAGGTGATGGAACGTGTTCTTAATGTAATTGATGTCAAGAGGATTTGGACCAAGCTAAGACTATACAAGACCAGGAACTTTCATGAAAGGGTGAGGAGTGCCCGGGTTTTGGCATCATCTCTGGCTTCTGTTTCCCTTGGTGACTCATCAGCTAGGTGATGGTCTCAAATCTCAATGTTTGAACTTTGAACTAACCATGTTGTTCTAGTCATTTTGAGGGTTGTGAAGAGTTTATCAGATGACCTTTTGCACATAACTCCCTAGTTCTGTTACTAATTTTGTTTGTTAGTAGTTAAAAGATGCTGATGTCTGAGTTGGACTTTGGGAGAAAGTAGTGAATAGGCGTGTAAATTTGAAATATCTTTCCTTTGTAAATTCTGAATGTATATATTTACACACGTTTTCTAAGTTCAATAAAATGTTCCTTTTTCTTTCTTTCTTTTTTACTTTTTTGGAGGAGATTCATATTGAAACTGATTCAGGTATATTATTCCATACTCAACTAATGTATACTTGGCTGAAGTGACTTGGTAGCAAGAAAGGTCCATTTTCATTTTCAGCTGTCTCGTGTTACACTGGTATCTTCTTTCAAAGACTGGGTACTGTGTCATTGAAGAGACAACTAAAACGACACACTTTTGTTTTGTTGTTTAAGGGTGCAGCCTGTAGAATAATTGATGTTGAAACTACAGGGTGTAGTTACTTTTACACTAATGTATGTATGTGTGCATGTGAATTTTTTTTGGTGTTACTTTAAAATCAATGTTGTGAATAGTAGAAGACAAGTGTGACTAGCATATCACTTCTATTATAATTGATTTTTACTTTTTTTAAGAACAATTCGAAAGGTCCTAATCATGTTATAAACTTTTTATAATTTAATGTTACCATTGATTTTGGTATGGTTGGAATAAATTTGGAAGTTAAAAAATGGGAAAAAAAAAACTTTATTTCACATGTGTGCTAATAAGTTCAAATTATGAAACTTAGGCTTCGAGTTTCCTATTGGCAACTTAGTTAGACTCCATTGTCTAGTTGTTTATGACAACTCTTCTCTATTGACCCTTCTCCTTTTTTATTTCCTTCCATTAAAACCCCTTTTTATATTTTTGTTGGCTCGTGCCTATGTAGAATTTGGAGCATTGTTTAATATCCCTACAACTATACAACTGTGTCTAAAACCTTATATTGGATCATGGTAAACGTGTGATCCTTCAAGAAAGGGTATGAATTTTCTGCCTCCTCGAAAGTGTGCATTTGGGTGTAAATTCTTCCAACGCTTTCATAATATAATTATATTTGAAACTTACACAACATCTAATTGTCTTGCAAGTGAAATTTAAAGAGGCATACCAGAATTTTGTTAAGCTATTGCATTAGTGCTTAACCAGCCCACACAAAGCATCAGGAATGCAGAAACTTTGAATTCCACTTCAACCAAATAATAGTAAGACTTGCTACTCTTGAGCAATTTCTTTCTTTATTCTTTTGTCTATCATGGCCAACCGTAGGATGGTTAGACAATTAAAACTTGAATAAGAGTTACTATTATAAAAACAAAAATATAGGAATCTACGATATTCCTTATTTACGTGTTGTCTCAAGTACTTATTGGATTTCGTCCAAGACTTTTCTTCTTAATGTAGGATTTTTATTAATAAAGGTTAGACATAAATATTTATGAGAATTTAAATTTACCTTACCTGCTTTAAAACTAGAAAAACTATAGTCCACAACTTTTCTAATGGTAACCAACGTTTGGTCTAACACATGCATACCCAACATTCCATTCATGTTTTATTTCTTATAAAGTGAAAAAATGTCTAACGAAATAAATCATGTTGGAAAGAAAATATATATCTTGTGTGCACTCAGGTCCCAGAATAAATATTAATCAAAACTTTTGTCAAAGATAACTTCGTGCAAATATCATAATCAGAATTTTTTTTTATCAAATATCAATTAACTAGTACGAAATTGTTTTACACTAATTAGTGATCTATTTTTTAGTAATGAAGAAAAGAAGAGAGCATAATTACAACAAGTTTACAAAAATTGTGCCATCAACTATTACACAAGGTAAAACATTATCGATGTAAAGTTCTAATGTGACCAATGACACACTAGTGGAAGCTCCCTTCTTTGTGAGAATATTAGCGCAAACATTCACTTCCCGCAAAATGTGGACGATACAAATATCACATTGGAAGACCAAAAGTAACCTAATAGATGCAACTATCGTTGTGAACGGATGAACAAAGGTGACTACTGTTTAATCAGGTGAATAACAACTAAGAAGTCTGTCTTTATGATCATGTATCTAAACTCATTATTTCATGCATGACCCATCCTATTAAGGATAATAAGGAATTCAACATACATGTTCATAGTGTGACCACAATGACCATAGAACTTGAAAAATTAAAGTCCTTAAGAGTCTCGCACTATATCTCCAAAACCTAATGGTCCTAGGTTACACAAAGAACTAATGTTGAATTTAATAAGTCTTAAATATGTAACTATTTACCTTCTTAAAATTTTGTCTTTCTTAAAAAAAAAAAAAGTGTCACCTATTATTACAACCTAATTAAAACAGGATTTTCTTTCATAAACATAATACTTGCACCCTCGTAAAAAATTAGACAGCCTTAATCATCTAATAACAAACGAAACTCACAATTCACAAAAGTCCTTTTCAACATCAACAAGAGTCATGTACACGGGTATATGTTAGTATGCGATTTTTTATTGTTAAATTAGACTTTTAACCCGTGTGTTGCATGGGTTGTTTTAAATTATATATATATATATATATATATATATATATATATATATATATATATATATATATATATATATATATATATATATATATATATATATATATATATATATTTAAAATATTTAGTATTATGTTAAATATAATAATATTATTAATGAGAAAGTTGATTAATTATGTTTTTAATTGAGTTAATTTTATCTTAAACATTCAGTATATTAAATTTTATTGTAATTTTTTATTCATTCAAATAATAATGATGCAATATCTTTTAAAAAATAAATGTACATAAATAAAATTATCTATTTTAAAGATTTTTAGTAGTGAAATAAATATATAAATATTAAATTGAAAAATAATCTTAAATATTATATTTTTAATGAACACTTGTTCTTTTTGAACTTATTAAGTATGTTGAATTTCACTATAATTTATTTTTTCTTCAACTAATAATATTAATGCAATATCAATATGAAACATAGAAGTTAAAGAATAATAAATAATATATATATATATATATATATAATATTTATTTAAATTTGAGTGTATATTTATGATAAAAATTTAAACATTTTTATATTTTTTGAAATAGTATGAATTCTATTAAATAGATATGATCATTTTTATTAATTAATTTTAAAATTATAATTTTACTTATTTTGAATATATTAGTTTTGTGTAATATTTATAAAGTTTTAAAGTTTGAATTAATTAATCTCATTATGACGTAATATAAATTTAATAATCTCGATTTAATAATAATTATTATTATTATTATTATTTATTTTTCCTTAATTTTAGTTTTATTTTCATTGCTTACTAATTTTTAAAAGTTATTCATAAAATAATTATATATTTCAAACTTTAAATATTATGGATGATTTACATATTTATTAACTTATTAAAGATGTCACCATAACTAATCTTTAATACGATATTAACTATTACGTTTCTTTGTAATGATAATTATATTATTACATACGATAGTTATTTTAAATTAATGATATTTAATTGATGTTTATTATTCTTTATGGTCCAAATGTATAAGAATATTAAGTTATAGTTTCTTATAATTAACCTTTATAAAAATTGTTGTATTATTATTATTATTATTATTATTATTATTATTATTATTATTATTATTATTATTATTATTATTATTATTATTATTATTATTATTATTATTATTATTATTATTATTATTATTATTATTATTATTATTATTATTATTATTATTATTATTATTATTATTATTATTATTATTATTATTATTATTATTATTATTATTATTATTATTATGTAATATTTACTATCAATTTAAACATAATTATATTATAAATGAGAAATCTGATTAATTATATTTTTAATTGAGTTAATTTTTTCCTAAAAATTAAGTATATTAAAATTTATTATAATTTTTTGTTCATTCAAGTAATAATGATGATACAATATCTTTTGAAAAATAAATGTACATAAATAAAACTATCCATTTTAAAGATTTTTAAAAGTGAAAAAAATATATAAATATTAAAATTGAAAAAAATGTAAAATATTATATTTTTAATAAACACACGTTCTCTTTAAATTTATTAAGTCTATTGAATTTCACTATAATTTATTTTTTCTCCAAGTAATAGTATTAATGTAATATCAATATAAAACATAAAAGTTAAAGAATAATAGATATAATATATATTTATATAATGTACAATATTTATATAAATTTAAGTGTACATTTATGAAAAATTTAAATATTTTCAAATTTTCTTGAATAATATGAATTCTAATAAATATATATGGTTATTAATTATTTTTAAAACTAAGACGATATAGGTGATCAAATACAGTTTTCAATTTCCACTTATCATTCCTCACAAAATACATTGGATAAATTATTCATATAATAACTTTTTATTAAAAACATGATATTTATTCAAATGTTTATTCAATTTCGTAAAAATCATTTAAAGAAACAATGAGACCTAAAATCAAAATATAAATATAAATAACATTGAAAATAAAAATTTAAACAGATGAATTTTTATCAATTATGAATATAGATCCACTTTAAATCTTATCAATCTAAAAGAGTTAAATTTTCAATTTTGATAATGATCAATAACAAATTCAAGTATCTTTTTTCATACATAAAAATAAAGAATGCAAGAAATGAGATTATAATAATGAAAAAGAATAAGAAGATAAAAAACACACTAGAAAGAAATTAAATGGATATTTACAATCCTTTGAAGCAGAGTTTATGTAAAAAGTAAAACCATCAATTTGATAATGAACGTCAAAATGATAATAAAAATTTAACTATAATCAATGAGTATAAATATTATTAATTTTAAAAATAATTTTATTATTAAAAGATTTAAATAATAATACTTTTTTATAAAGAACCAAGTGAAAAAAAACAAGAAACTAATAATATATTATACTATTTTAATATATAATAATAATAATGCCATAGAAAATTTTAATATATATTATTTTATAGTATATAATATTATAAATACTTTTTGTTATTTTGTGAAATATATACTTTAATGTATCTTATTTTTAAAAATAAAATAAAATTAAGCACAATCAAATATTATTTAATTTACTAACAATGTGAAAATTATTATTTAAAGTAGTATCAAAATTATATAATTAGGGTTAATATATTTAAATTATTATGGATGAACTTAATTTAAATTTATATTTTACAAATAAGTTAACTTAGAGTTCACATAAATAAAATCCAATGTTAAAACTCATTTATGTATATAACGATTTTCTATCAATCATTTTATATATGATTCAATAGCATTTTAATACATGTAACCATTAAATCTTATTGGTATTCATTGTGTAACTTTAATGTGGTAATAAAATAATCTAAAATATAATTATTTTTTTTTATCATTGAACAAAGATTTATTTTAGAAAATATAATTTAAAATTGAAAATATTGTTAACTTTATCTTATGATATATTTTGTAACATATATTTTTACATATAGCTATTTTATATAAAATTGAAGTCAATAATACTTATTATTTTATTATTTTATTTATAGTTTTCTTAAAAAAATATTTTATAAATAAAATTTACAATAAAAATAATGTAAAAATTCTTATATTTATACTAACTATTAGTCTTCTATCATTAATTTACATTTATCTAATTAATTCTAATTTAAATAACTAACATTGAATATAACTATTAATAATTTTATTTTTAAATATATATATATATATATATTTATTTATTTTTTTATTTTTTTATTTTCATATTATATTATATTATTTTATAACTTTAAAGTGATGAATTTAATTTATTATTTTTCAGAAATATATTTTAAAGTAACTAATCATAAAAATAAATAAATTTGTGTATACATAATAATATTAAACTAGTTTAAACTTTTACATTTATTTTATTTAATAATTTTTCCTTCATAATAATTTAATATATAAAATTAAATATTAGAAATAATTTAAATTATTATCAATGTGAGAAATTAGTAATTTTATTAAAATATATCAATGTTTATTCATCGATACTATTTTAAATTAATATAATGACACAAAATTTGAAATATTTTCCTTCCTCCATATCACTAACTTTGATGACTCATATATTAAAAAAATTCAACTTATGCTCTTCTTCCTTTAAATTACTTTAAATTACTCTTTAGTAAAATAGTATCGTATTGAGAAACTCTAATTTTATATATTATAAATAAATTAATAGATTTCCGACCCCTTTTGACATGGTTATCACGTTTATAGATTGCTCGACAACTGTCAATGCGTACAAACAAGTAAACCAAATAATAGTATCATTTCCAAATTCTAGGTCATAGTTTCATACGGTAAAAATACGTAGCTTACACGAAGACCACATACACATTCATAGCATAGTCAATCTTAACAATCACGCATCTACGTAAACATGGCTAACATCCAATGTGGTAAGAAAACAACTGACATTGACTTGTTGTACCTAGCTGGTCTTTTGAGGTTGTGTGTATATACTGGATGTTACAAGTTACAAACTTAATTTTTACCTGAACTTCATTTTTCTAAATTAATGTTTTTTCAGAAGTAAATTTATAAGTTTTTTCCTAGCAATCGAATTTCCGATAAGGGAATTTGAGGCATTTCTCACAATGCCAAAGTCATTCTTTAAAGATTAACCTTGTGTTTGAATCAAGAATTTTAAAATTTGAAAGAATTTGAAATGTTTAGAATTTGAATTATTTTGATTTTAATTTTCTTCATTTTTCAAATGCTTTATTTGGATAAATCAATTCAAATTTCTTTCATTTTAAATCCTTTGTTTGGATAGGACAATTCGATATCCTCCATATGCAAAATTTCAATTTTATATTTTAAATAGATGAAATTTTAATATTAAACTTTATAAAAAATAAACACAATCTAATTTTGAAATATTAATTAAAAAATATTTTCAATTTTTAATAATTTATAAATACAAAATATTGATAATTTTAACTAGGGTTGTTTTGTCTGACCACAACCACTGATATTTTTAAACCGACATTAACTAAGACTATTTTTCGGTCAACATCAAATAGGATTTTTTTTGTCAAAGTATGTTAGGAATATTTGTCGGTTGACGTCAGTCAAGAATATTTTTTGCCTAACGTTGATTGAGTCTATTTTTCAGTCAATGTTGGCTAGATTTTTTTACCAACATCGGCTAAGGTTTTTTTTGGTCGACATTGGCTAAGGTCTTTTCGAATAACATTGACCAAGGCTATTTTTAGCCAACGTCGGCCTAAAAAATCCTAGTAGGTGTTGACAAAAAAATTACCCAATATCGGCTAAAAAATAACTTAGACGATGCTGACCAATAGAACCTACCCGATGTCGGTCAAAAAACATCATTGGTCAATGTTGACCGAAAAATCCCTAGTCGAAGTTGGCTAAAAAATAGTCCTGACCAATGTCGGACAAAAAGCCCTATCCAACATCGGTTATAAAATAGTCCTGACCAATGTCGGACAATGTTGGCTAAAAAATAGCTCTGACCGATGTCAACTAAAAAAACTCTAGTGGATGTCAACTGTAAGAACCTAGTTGATGTTGACTAAAAATAGTCATGTCCGATGTCGGTCAAAAATACCTAACTGGTGTTAGCAGAAAAAATCCTAGCCAACATCAACCAAAAAACCTAACTAATGTGGTTAAGAAATAACTCTGGTTGATATCAGCCAGAAAACCCTAGTCGATGTCAGCAAAAAAATTCTAATTGATGTTGGCTAAAAAAATCTAGTTGACATCAGTCAAAACACCCTAACTAACATCGGCTAAAAAATAATCCTAGCCGATATTAGCTAAAAAATAGCTTTGGCTGATGTTGGCTGGAAAATCTTAATAGGTGTTTACTTAAAAGTTAGTCATGATCAATGTCAGTAGAAAAAATCTAGCCAACGTTGCCCAAAAAAATCATTGATCAACATCAACGGAAAAAACCTGGATGACAATAGTCAAAAAAATCTTTGGCCGATATTAGCAAAAATTTCTCATGATTGACGTTAGTGAGAAAACAACCCTAACCAACATCATCTAAAAAAAATCTTAGCCGATATCGGCAAAAAATAGCTTTGGTTGACATCATACAAAAAAATTCTGACCGAAAAACCCTCGACCAACGTTAATGAAAAACAACTTATGTCGATATTGATCATAAAAACTTTGGTCACCCGTAGTTGTGAGTGTTGAGCGAGAAAGAGTCGTGAGAAGTTAGAGTGAGCATCTTCCAAAAAAAAATTTAAAATTCTATATTTTTTGAGAAAATTTGAAATCTCACTGTTTTAGTCAATCAAAATGATTTATAAAAATATCAAAAATTAAATCTCCTTTTAAATACTTTATCCAAATAAGCTATTATATTTTATCATGAATCATTTTAAATTCTTTGAAAAAATAAATTTCTCTACTAAATTATTCCATCCAAACACATTATAAGGATAGTTTATCTTGTTGCGCGAAATAAATAAATAAAAAAAGAGTTACATAGAGACCCACAACGAATCCGCCATCAAGAACCCTCCAAATTGTCCCACGGCAGTGCGCACGATGAACGTCTCTTTGATCTTGATCGCCGCTTTCAATGCCGGCGGGTTCTCTAGGGCAAAGCTGTTCATCTCAATCTGCATGAACTGTGCGAGGAATAAAATTTTGAATTTGCTGATTTTGGACTAACACAATGGTAGTTTTGGTTTAGGATTGTCTATTGGTTGATTTCTTTGTTATTGGTCCACCGTGAACTATATTCCCAGCTAATCGCTAGAAGGCGTCTTGGTGATATTAACTAGGTATAATATTTGTAGAAGCAAATAAAACAAAAAGTAAGGTTGAATTGTGTTTTCAATTATTTAAAACTTTTTTTAGACTGAAAAATAGGTTTTATTGTTTGATATAGATAAATTTAAAAACACTTAGACATGTTTTGATTTAGATAATAAAGAAAACAATTTCCTTTGAAAAATAATAAAGATATGAAAACTAAAAATAAATTCAAACTCTTTGTCTATTAAACAACAAGAAAATACATAAAAAAATTATATTGGTTAGTTTCAATCCCAAAATTATGTCTATTTATTTGTCATTTTCAAGTTTTCACTAACTAATCAAAGTTACAAGTATTGTTTACTACTCTTGGCACTTACACTTGTAAGTTCTACTCTAAGTTTGACTTAAAACTAATATTTTTATTCTACCAAGTCACTGTTAACTCTAAGCAAATTAATAATATATGTTAGAAGATTGTTTATTGACTAAAGTATGATCATTTAACATACAAATATATCACTTAACACTTTTAGTCTTTTCTTTCATGATATACAAAGTGTTTTAAAAGTTTTGTTTCTTTACAAGAATTTACAAAAAGTTTTTTACAAGAAAGAATGATTTGCGTGGATGGGTTGTATTTTGTTTCTTCAAAGCTTCTATATATATATATAGTCTTCTTCTCCAAGTATTTGTTGTCTTTCAGCAGTTGAATTTTTTACTCTGTTCTTCGTTTGAGGTCTTGAGTTCGTTGAAATATTTAATGTTTACATTAAATGCACATACTTTCTTCATGCAAAATCCATGTTGATAGGATAACATGTCTTGTACTTCAATAAAAAAGTCACTTCTTTCATCATATCAAGTATGTAACAATAGAACACGCCTTTTGATGAGAATCAACGTCTTTTAGACTGTAGACTTCTTTTATTTTTTCATAAGACTTTGGCAGATTCTAGAAGAATATTTTCTGCATAAAATAGTCTCAGACATGGAGTATTAAATGAAGGTCTTAAATACACTACTTAAATACTATATCATATCATCTTACAAGTGCATCATTTAAAAACTTCAAACCTGTATACACATATCATGATCTGATAGGATATTATACGCAACTTTTATCATTTGTATTTATTTGCATCTAATAAAAATAATTAGGAGTCATAATTCATCTTAGACATAAATGTCTTTTAACTTAACACATACCTTATTTTTGAAGTTATTTATGTAAATTATTTATTTATTTTTTAAAAAAATTGTAGAGTTTTTACTTTAAACAAGGTATATACATTTTTTTTAAAAAAAGTGTAAGAAAATCAATATAATAAAAAAATATAACTAAAATTTAATTTCACCATCTCTCACATTTTTATACCATCAACTAATTAAAATAATTTTAATAAAATTTTATATTAATTATTACAAAAGTTAATAATCTTATTATTTTTTATTGAATGGTAGTGCGCAAAAAATTTACAAAAATATATTTAAACTAAATTCATATAAATAGTTTTAAAAAAATGTTAATATACAATAAGTGAACTTAAAAGGTTCATCATAATTACCTCTAAAATTTGCTCATATATTATAGATAAGATTTGACTTCTATAAAATGAAGGATGCACTTCACTTTATCTTCTAAAGTGCATTGTTTGTCTTCAACTTGGGCTAATGATTTGCTTATTGCAACACTATGTTCATAATCTCAGGTTTGAGATATGATAAAAACTCTTCAAAACCAAATCTTCTAAAGTGCATTCCCTCTCTTTAATGAGACATATCCACACAGTTTCCCCACAGTAAATCCTAGGGATATGTTTTTTTCCTATATATGTGTCCATTTAATTGACATTTGCTTCTTTTTTTTTTTTTTACCGAGTTATAGACTTAACCAGCATGTCCTTTTTATTCATACTTAACCAACACATCTAATTATTCTTCTATAAATCATATGAAGAAAATATAAATATTAAATAAATAATATTGATTTTTTTTGTCACATTATGTTATGCAATGTTTATTTGAATACATACAACATTTGTTAAAAAAATACACACGGTAATTCATGAAAGAATTTTTTAATGCATCAATAAAAGACTTCTAAAATGATAATTTATAGTTTCAATCATGTTTATAAATGACTTTTTTTTCTTTTTATATATGTACATACATATACATATATATTATGTTGGTATATGTTTTATTTTTTTATACTAATACTATTGATATAATAAAAAAATCAATAATTATTTATAAAGAAACAATCTTATTGTTATGATCATTATGTATAAATTTCAATCATATTTCTTATATTGTCAAATATTATTATCATAAATAATTTCTAATTTTTAACATGATTCAATTCTAATATATATATATATATATATATATATATATATATATATATATATATATATATATTCACTTCATGTATAAAGTTTATATATTATAAAATGTAATAATTCAAACTATAAAGAATGACAAATAAAAATGTTATATAGTTATTTTTTAATGTTAAATAATAATCATTTTTTATTCTTTTTGTGAAATGTGATTATATATAAAAAAATCATATATAATTTTAAACAAATTATAATATTTAAATTATTATTTTTATTTACACAACTTAAATATCCTACTGGTAGAACAGCTAGTAAAATACAAATGCAAATGAGAGAATAGATAGAATATCCAAATGTCTAATTTAAAGAGTGAGAAAAGTGAAAGTATCACTCTCTGTTATGTAAGTGAAAGTAGTTAATTTGAATTTATAAAGTACAATTATAATTATTAATTAAGAATTCAATGATTGAGATAAACGATAACTTTCAGATTTTATTATATAAAAAATTTAAACCATTAATTTTCTAATCAAGGTTGTAAGTACATTTTATCCTCTTAAGTTGCCTAGAGGAGTCAAATTCTCCTATCTTATATGTAAAAAATATCTCCTATTTATTAATATTAAAAAAAGAAAAATATAACATATTAACCTAACTCTATAGTCATCAAAGGTATTGAGTTTAGTTTTGTAGTATATAATCCTAATAATAATGTTGTGAGTGATTCACATTCTTATAATTAATATGAAGCACGAAAGAAAAAATATGATCAAATATTTATTTTTCATTTTTGTTCATGAATGTTTTAATAAAAAAAATTAAAATATACATAAAAATATTTTTAAAATATTATATCACTAATGATTATTAGATATTAAATATAATACAATTATTACTTTTCAACAAAACTAAAAAAAATGTTATATTGTAATTTCATTTATCAATATCGAAGATATGATTTTTTGTTAATAAATTATAACATTTTATGTGAGTACTAGGAATATGAAATATATTTATATTTATATTTACATTTATATTATTATTATTATTATTATTATTATTATTATTATTATTATTATTATTAAACTTCCATTTCCCAGTAAATATTAACAAACATAATTTGTTATATCAATTTCTAATTTCAGTGCTTTCAATTATAGCCACCAACTAGGAACGAAAAAATAAATACATTTTCAATTTTTTAATTTAATGTGATATTATATTTAAACAATAAGTATAAAATATTAAATGTATAACTTAAGTGTTTATATGTAAAAAAATAGAAAGAAATTAAAAAATCAAATATTAAAAATTAGTTTAAAAAAATAAAAATCATTGATGGAAGCGAATTAACATAAATAAAAAAAACAAGGATAGTCAAGAGTTAATTAGATAATCAAGAAAAATAACATAATGCGTAAATATATAAATGAAAGCGAATAAACCTTATAATAAGCGTCATATAAATTCCTCTTTTATATGAATAAAAAAATATATTAATAATTAAAATGACACTAAATTAATACAAATAACAAAACAATTATGATACAAAAGATATTGCTATTTGCAATAGCATGTTCATTTATTTCTAAATTAATTAAAGATCATATTCAATATAACCACTTCATGCATTTTTAAATACTTATAAAATAAATATCATCATATTCTAATAATTGAAATTACATTAAATTAAAACGAATAACATAAAAAATATTTTACGCATAATAATAACTATAAATTTTGCAATAGAGTACTGTTTTATTTACAAATATTATACATTATTAGAATTTATTAAATAGTTGTAAATCAAATTACAATATTAAAATTGTACAAAAAATAATATAACAGCTTCATAAATTATATTTCAGTAAAAAAAACTTCATAGATTATATCTTACACAAAACTAATAAATATTATATGTCTAATAATCAAATAAGAAATAATAAACAACTTAATAAAAGATTAAAAAAAAAAAACAGAGAGAAGTAACATGTTCAATTCGTCTCATAAATATGAGATACTCAAAGATACCAGTCCCTGGACACTTGTGCTTGGGAGAGGTCTCTTCTATTCTCTTTCTCTTTTAACTTCCAGAATCAATACATCAACATCATCTCACTCCAACAAGCAACCGACAATCTCCCTCTACAATTAAAGAGATTGAAGGTAAAGAAAGAATCAATCTCTCTCCTCTTTTCTTTATTCATCAGCAGTAGTGAAAAATAAAACCCCCACCAAAAGTTGGGTCTAACAAAAAAATTAATCTCCCTTGAAACAAGGTTAAAATTTTTATTAAGAGAAATATTCATATTTAAATTCTGAATATTAAATAAGATTGTCTTCTATCATGAAGACATATGGCAGGAAAAAAAAACACCCTCTTGCCACAAAATCATCGTATCAATATTAAGAAAATAAAAAGGAGAATCTTTTGTTGGTTTGGTCCATACTCCTTCTTTTTTGCCGATGACAAGACTTGGTCATTACTCATTAATTTTCCCATTACCGTTCGAAATTCTTATTTATCCAAAGTTAACAGCCTAACAGTCATAATTAATTGTTTATTAGTCCAATTTTCTAATAGAAAACTGAAAAGAAACAAACAAGGAGAAGAATCCTAATTCCTAGCGTAGAGGCCAATCTGCTTGGTGGGGGCCATTGCACCCTTCCCCAAATTGTCATTTTCAAGTTGGATAAACACACACTCAATTCATGTGCAAATGGCATGTGATCTCACCCTTTATATTTCACAAGAGCAACAAGACACCGAAATGGTGGCACTTACTACTCTTGTGTTGTGTGCTACTAGTAATGAAATGAAATTCCACGCAAAACTCCACAAAAGCCACCTTCTTTGATTCAAGAAATCAACACCGAGTTTTCAAAATCCCATTTTGTTTTCCCTTCCTTTTTTCCTATATAAACCAACCTTTTAATTTCCTTCTGAATTAATACTCCTTGATCTGGTGTGAAGATGGACACTACTGACTGGGAAGTCCTTTCTTATGATGGCCTTTCTGATTTTGATGACTATGACTTGTGCACCTCACCAAAATTCAAGAAAGCCTCTGAAGCATCAAGGAATTTTCATCCAAGGGTGCCTAAACAGATTCTTCATATTCCAATTCAATTGGAACCGAGAATTGGGAAGGCCCCAGATGAAGGGTCAATGGAAGAAAACACTAAGGATCATCATCGTGTTGAGGTCCCTCTTGTTCCATCATCACCAACTACCATTGAGAATATCAAAGGAGGGATTTTGGAGGCTGATTATGACACTGTTGCACACCTTTTCTCCAAGATCAAGGAAATTGAGTCTCCAAAGTCCATTGATAGAGGATTGTTGTTCCCTGATATGGGTGCTTTGAAATTTGAGGACAAAGGTGGTGATCAGGCACAAGAGATCATCATGGCCTCTCCAAGAATGAAGATTGAGAAAGAAATTGATACTATTATGGACTGTGGCAAAGAAGTGGAGGACTCTAGTGGTGGTTTTAACTTTTGGAAGTGGAGCTTGAATGGTGTTGGGGCTATATGTTCTTTTGGGTTTGCTGCTGCCACAATCTGTGTCCTAATTCTTGGAAGCCAGCAAAGGAACAACAAAATCCAGCAGGATCAGAAGATTTGGTTCCAGATCTACACTGATGACAAGGTCAACAAATGTCTTTTTTTTTTTTCCAGATATTATTTTGTTAGTTCTTAGTTCTGTTAGAAATATTGATCGGAAGATTTAAACCTGTTATGTCTCTCTTCTCCTTTTTCTTTTTTCCAATCATTAGATTAATCTTATCTTATATGCGTAAGCAAATGTCTTTAAGTTTTTGTTTTTATTTTGGCTTGTGATTACTTATCAATTAAAAAAAATTAGACATGGTTTTATGCATATTTTAGTCTAGGATTATGATGGAAGGGCCAATTCTATGATTTAATGAAATGATGTCATTAAAAAAAGTGCGGTTTGGGGGAAGACTATGTCTTTGCTTACTTTTGCATCAACTATGCAATTTCACTATTCTTGAATAGTTCCTTAGATATGGATCTTTGGATATTTAATTATTGAAATGACCCTTAATTGTGACTCTGCAGAGGATTAAGCAAGTGGTGCATGCAACCAAATTGAATGAAGCAATGGCAGCAGTGAGTGGTGTTCCTCTGAGTAGAGCTCGCATAACCTGTGGTGGTTACTATGATGGCCTTTGATTGAGCATTGATTAAGGAAGTTTCGGATAGTACAATGGGCCAACTATACTACTATTCTAGATCTATCATATAGTTTTTTTTTCTTTTCTTGTAAATAAAATAATGAGGATGGTGCCTTGTAAATTAAGCTACAGCTTAGGGGCTCTTTTAGTATTATTAGTACTATTATTTTATCGATATGGTTTTGGAGGATAAAAAAGTTCATCTGGAAGGTTGGCCCAAGTTCTGGAGCAATTGTTGGAAGAAAGGTTTTCAAAATGAATGAGTGGGGTAGCGTGAAAATGGGTATAGAAAATTGATTTTGTTGTTAGGCATGCTCTGATGCTCACTCAAATGTTGGCACAGGTAGGCAGAATTTAAGTGTGGCAGCAATTATTAATGCTTTGGACATAAAGTCAAGTCATAAAGAAAAGATCATTGTTTAATTAATGATCCCTCATTTACTTTTATGAGCTTAATTACCAATATTAATGCTTACTATTGCTTATACTTCCTCTCGTCTCAAATATATTAGTAACATAAAATAAATTAAATATTAAAAATTACAAATGTAGTCATTCATTAATTTCATATGCCACCAACACCAAGAACCTTCTTGGACTTGTCCATTTTGGTGACTTACTCATGCCACAAGTTCTAAAAGCCAAATATTTTTCCATTGGTTAAAAAAGGTACTCTCTGAACCTAAATATAAGTAACATAAAAAAAAAATTGAACTCAAATAGTAATATAAGTAAATTTTAATTACCTTTGGTCATATTTAATTATACAATTTTAAAAATATTCTTCAATTAATTGTGATTCTAGTTTCAGCACTATACCTAAGCCTGACTGCCTCATGTGGAAGTATGAGAGAAATGGCATCTACTCTGTAAGGTCGGGATATAATTCTGTTATGAGGAATGAATCATAATAACAAGGCTTAACAAGTAAAGTAGATGGAAACCAATGGGGTCAAATATGGAATGTAAAGACTACACCAAAGTGTAAACATCTCATATGGCAAGCCTATAAAGGCATCATGCCTGTTTGCACCAATCTGAAGAAACATGGGATTGATGTTGATCTTATCTGTCCAATGTGTGGTTTAACTGAGGAAACTATTGAGCATGCACTCCTTCAATGTCAGTAGGTTAGAAACATTTTGTTTGCAAATCTCCAATGAACAACCTTTAGACTTCTCTGGTTGGATAGCTAGAGTGTTTGAGCATAATAATCCTGACTTAATGCGTGGCAAAAGTTTTTGAACTGACGTGGATGATATGGAAAAAACGAAACAAATGGTTGTTCTCAAACTAGAACACACCTCTGGAGCAAGTTCTGTCCACAACAAACACACTAAGCTCTGTTTGAGATCATCTTATCCCTCAAAACAACCAACCTCAAGTTCTTTGGAAGCCCCCAAATCTAAACCACATCAAATTCAATATTGATGCCTCCATAAAGAAGGATGTTGGTACGAGAATGGGAATGATTTGTAGAGATCATTTGGGATAGCCACTTGCAGCAGCAACAAATTTTATTCCCATTTGTTATAACCCTACTATTGCTGAAATTTCGACTTTTAGGTGGAGTATAACAATTGCAACTCAGTTATCTCTTCCCTAGATAGTGTCAAATTATATTGTCAACTTCTCTTTTCTTTGTGGCACAACAGAAACTCTTAAGACTTTTCCTACTTGGTTGAGATGGTCAGCAATTGTGTTTCCTTAACAAGTAGAGGCTACAACTTGCTTTTATCTTTTCACAAAGAGAATCCACAATATAGTTGCAAATAAGTTAAGGCCTATTTGGATATAAGGATAGAAGTGTTTTTAAGAGTTTTTCTATTGAAAAAAAAAATTCTATATTTCAAATAAAAGAAACTTTTAAAAATACTTCTAACTTGTATCCAAACATATCCTTGATCTTGTTGTTATGTTTAAGGAACCATTTTGGATTAAGGATGTCCATCACCAAGTGATTCCTATGATTCAATCTGATGTAATCTCCTTTTCTTTGGTAATTTGTCTGCTTTCATATAGATTGCATTTGACATAAAAGAATTCAAAATAAATATCTTATTAATTATATTAAAAAATGTACTAATTAAATCAGATTATGTTATTTATCATATTATCTTTTATAGCAACAACGATTATTATATATGTACTATTAGTTATATTTTTATCAAAGTTTACACATCGTATTTGAACTAGCAAATTTGGTGGGTTGAGTCTGATTTTACATATAACTGGAAAAGGCAACCAAAAAAAAATTACAACCTGATTTGGTTCAATCCGAACTTGTGGTGAGTTAAGTTTATTCGTGAATTCTGACCTATTTTGACTATTTTATATTCTTGGATGTAATAGGCAAAATAAAATAAATAAAAAGGAAGGGAGAGAGATACAAAGAAAAATAAGGGTGAAAGTGAGATGAAAAAAAAAGAAGTAAATAAACAAGTAGTATTTTTCATTATAAAATAGTATGCACTGACATGCATTCAAACCCGTGCTTCTGGAAAAGTCCTGTACAAGATAATTCTCATAAAAGCTGGGTGACCCTTCGCTTTTTTAATCTTCTGCCCAATGTCAATCAATGTGGTACCCTCCCGTTTTTGGCTCCCATTGGATTTACCTTGTTTACATATATTGAACAACTTATGAAAATAAGCTCGATACATCTTATGCATTAACTATAAAATAATATAAACTTTCTCAAATACTCTTATATAAGTACTTATAATAGAATAAATTTAAATAAGTTGTTTATAAGCTCTTACAAATGAGACCTTAGTGATAAAACATGTTGCTTTTATTAACTTAAAAAAACTTATTGCTTATTTATTAAATCAAAATAATTCATGCTCTCATTTGTTGCAGGAAATGCATTCAGACTGAACACCAACCCAATCTCAATGAAGAAGCCTACCCCGGACCCTGACGTGAACAGAAGCTTTCTCGGAGAAAGCTTTTTTTCTTTTTTTACTACTGGTTGAGGGAACAACTAGTTGTGATTATTATTATTATTATTATTATTCTCAGCCTTCTGCACTCATGTTCCACATTTTGAGTTTTTATTCTTCATCTAAGCTATTTCACTTTACTTACTTTTAATGAAATTGTGATTTCAATTTGACCCTTTTTGTCTAGTTATCAATTTTAGTGACAGTACAAAACTTTCACAGTTAACAAAAAATATCACAAAAAAATATAAAAAATATTAATAAAGAATTGAATTGAAATAAATATAAATAAATTTAAAAACAAAGTAGTTTTTTCACCTAAAAATTAGTCTTGTAAAAATTAAAATTCAAGGCAGGCATGCGTTGCATATATAGTTGCACGGGTTAATACACCGGTGATATAACAAATTCTAGTTTCTAATTAAGTTTGTTATCCTTGTACTTACGGCTACGTTAAAATGTGAAATGGCCATGTTGAGAAGGGAATATGTTAAAAACTTAAAATGGGGCTTTACCAAATGGATCCAAAGGGTAAACTGATGAAATTTAATTTCTCCAGTTAATTAAGCAAGATATTTGTGGTGTGAATCAAATAATGAGACTGCAAAGAGAGAAAGTGACCTATATTGAACCACCAAACTATCTAGACAAAATGAGATATATTGAGACATGACCCCTCTCGAGAAAATGAGACTATGGACGAACACAAATGGGACACGGTGTACATTGGCTGCTGTGTGGGGGTGAATATAATTACATAAATAAATAAGAGAAATTGAATTAATGATGTGATGGCTTTGTTGGAATCATTTGTTGAGTACCACGTACTTGGAAATTATAGGAGGGAACCATAGCAACCAATTCAACCCAAGTTGGACGTTGTTTGTCATGTGGCGACGTGTGGGATAGCCATGGATTTCAATAATTCAACATTCAAAACATACGGATAAAAAAAAACAAGTTTGAACATTATATGAGAGAATTGGACTATAGTCTACCAGAAATAAGAGAATTGGACTTGTTTTGATTCTTCACCTGTCTTTGTATTTTATTTTTCACTTTTTCCCTTGAATCTTGTCCAGATTTGTTGGTTCATCACCTACCTATGACATATCACTAAAGAGTATTACTGAAGAGGTTTAAATAGTAAAGACCCTCTTTTAATTAAGTCGTGGTCGATAGCCTATCATCTATGGATGAATTATTATAAATTAGTGCTTGCGCTTGACGGGTTTCAACCTGTGTTTTGGTCTGTTGTAGGAAATGCCTTTAAATTTAATACAGGGACTAGAGATCCTAGATTGGCTGAGATGTTGCAAGCTAGAGTGCTAGACCGAAGGAATTTCTAACAAGTTACTATTAGCCTTAGTAATGGCATTCTAAAATATCATCACTAACGTTCTGGTTTTCTTAATCTCCTATGCCCCTTTCTGCGAATCTTAATTATTGGATCCTTTGAAAGTATCAATGATCTGTCTTGATTATTTCACTAACTTAGTATGTGTTTGGATCACCGGTGAAACAATCCAAAATGAAGGTTAGAAAAGCAACAAAACCCATGCTGCTTCTATGGTATAGCGGTCTTTAACTTATCACTGCACAAGTCCACCAAAAAAACAAACATGCACTTAATTTAATTTAAAAGGACGTTTGAGGATTTCATATTTAAGAAATTAATTTTGATATATTTTGAGGAAGGTTTTGGTTTGTGTTTCGAATTGTTCTAACCCAGTTCAATGTCATACATCCTTTTAAAATATAATTTTTAAATAATGATATATTAATAATACAAGTTTTTGACTTAATAAATAATGTTTATTCTAATATTATATTATTTATCTTTAAATATATATTATGTTAATTGTACTTGTATATTTAGTTAATTTTATGATTTAGTTATATATAATATTAAAATTAATATGTTCTGTCAATATGTGTAAAGAATTTATGTTAAAAATAATAATTAGAAAATAAATTCTTAAAATATAAAGAGGTTTGAGTTGTTATTACTCCATATACTAATTAAGGGAGTTTATTTTTTGTTTAAAGGGTATTATTCCTTTTTATGTAATCACTAAGAATCTATCATTAATATTATGTCTATATTTAATATTTAAATTGGATATTTATGTAAATGGTCATGTAAAAAAACTTAATAATTAATAACTAATATTTACTGATAAAAAATTTAATTTTTGAATATATACGTAATAGTCATGTGCTACTCCATTATAATCCAGACTAATTCATATAGCATGTGCTAAAGTAACATAATCTCTATATATAAAAAAAAAAGGTAACATAATGTCTTCAATTTGTTTATAATCACTTGTTTATTTTCCAACTAGTTAATGGCTTTAGCTTCCGCAAGTTAACCGGATTCTATCACATGGAGATCTATATCTATCCCTGGAGCTGCTGATGTGTTGAGAGATATGGTGTGGGCAATGGTAGTATTTCATTATTATGGTTTGATAATTGGTCTAAAGAATTAATGGACCCTTATGCAATCAACTTCCTTCTATTAATATACCTGAATCCTGACCTCGTTGTGCAGGATGTCTTTTATCATCATACTCTCTGCATTTCTCTTATCTTTACACTATTGGTAGGAAATAAGAAAAAAAATTCAACAAAGACACAATAAAATGAAGATTGAAATTCATGCTTTACTTCATACTTTCCGACTTTTAAATATAAAAGATTCATAACAGAAAATAATCGCAAATCAATTTGTAACGGCCCATAAACTCACATAAAAACAGAAAACTGTAACAGACATAACAATAGAACTTCTACCATAAACTCTAATAAACTACAATAAAAATAGGTATTGATTCACATTCTCAACACTATCACATACTTCAGCAAATCATCGTTACTGATCCAGTGGCAGATCGATGATTATCACATTGATATGGAAATTCAATAGTGCATATGTCTAGGACAGGCACGAATCTTTGTTCATAGCAAGTCTCTGGTGATATTAATTATTGGTCAGGAATCAGAATAATAGTTTATATGAGTCATATATATATATACAGTATTATATATATTATCCCTAATATACATGATCGATCTACATGCACAGTGATACTGTAAGGCTCCATAATTTGACTTGGAACACACTTTGGACAAGGTACAAATCGGAGAGGGCTGGTTTTGGTGGTCTCATTACAAATGAAGACGGAGAATAGCTCGAGGGAGACGTGTTTCTCTAATTTTGTGGTGTGATCTTGATGCAGAACTTTTAGCCATTTGGTGCTATTTTAAAGGATATATATCTCAGGAAGCTTAGTGTACTTTACAATGCTTTATCTACAAGTTATGCATCATTCCTTCAATGACCTCATCAAATAAGCTCTAGATTAAGTATTATTATTTCATATTATGTTTTATTAATTAATTCCCTCCACGTTAATACATATGTAGATGTAAATTGGGAGAGTTTCCTCAAAACTAGATATCCACCAACCACCTAGGTTTTTGCATTCTTTTTAAAGAGATTGTATGTTTGCCAACATCCTTGTAAAAAACCAACAATAGTTTTGACGTCCTCAGCAGAATTCGAAAAACAAATCCATGAAAAGTGTGGTAAGCAAGTTGACGTGTCTCAAATATTTACATTTGATTTATTTCTAGCATACAAATCAGTCGAAAATCCATTTGGGGTCAAAGTCAACATTTGGGGTAAAATCTCAACACCAATCAACTGACCTTTTGACAAAGCCTCTTTGAAGTTTCACAATCTATTAAGCAAGTTGGGATCTTTAGACATATGGTACTAGCTAGTACTATTCCCCAAAGAGGCCTATTAAAAACTAATCTAAGATAGTTGTTAGTTATTGATATTTGATTGTTCAAATTTCAGGACCAACCTCGAACAATCCAATGGAGTTCGAAAACTGGACTTTTGTTCCGTTATTAACTACTGTAACTGCCAATGATCTTTTTTTCCTTCCTTAATAGACTTGCCGACACATTTCAAATGTAAAAGGTTCTTAAAACTTAGTAGAATTAATTTTAATAAACATGATTCCAAATCATTGATGTAATTCAAATATATTTTTAAATTAATTTCAACCACAGATTCTATATTAAAATGTATACAAGAGGTAAATTAACTTCAAAGCACGATTGTTTTCGAAAAATAACCAATTTTTTCGCACATAAAAAATGGTTATTTTGGTAGTACAATTTAACTATTTATAGTAAAGAATTATCTTTGTTGGATTAATAATTTTGCCCGTAATAACTAATGTCAGTTCAATAATCAACACGACATAAAATTGAAGCTAAAGCTTAACCATAAATGCGAGACAAACCAGGGAACCAAACAAAATCACAATAAGATTACATTGTCACAACCCATATAAAGAAAGTACAATGAGGAATAATAATGAATTTGTTACATAAGAATATGAATAATGATAATAATACAGAAAACCCAACAAAAAGAGCCTATATTGTATCATCTACTTCTCTTCCTCCCTCACTCCAAATCTCCAATTCAATGCATCCTCAAAAAAATAAACCCTTCTACTCACAAGAGAGTAGTGAGCAACCACTACTCAAGCTGAGTTGGAAAAAAAGAGAAGAACGAAACACAAAACACAACCACCTCTGAACAAAGTGAATTCCATATATGTAATGTAACAAATAACCAAAGGTTGTTGAAGAATTAATTAGAAGAGAAGGCCAAATGCAAGAACAAAGAGAGAAGCAAGAGCAGTGGGTACAAAGAAGGTGGTGGCATCGGATGAAGGACCTGGGGCAGGTGCCTCAGCAGCTGAAACCCCAGTTGCTACCATCGCCAACATGGCAATCACCAAAACCAAGAAAAACTTCATCTTTGATGCCTCCATTGTTCTAAAAAATTTCTCTTTTTTTGTTGTTGTTGTAGGTTTTGTTGAGAGAGAAGGTTTTTGAGACAATGATGAGTAGTAGTAGTTGCAGTTGTTGGAAAACAAGTTGATGCATTGGGTAATCTTATATAGATGCGGGCAGAGGAAAAAGACGGGCAGGCTGCCCGGACTTTTCTTGCTGTCGACAGGGTCGTGGTTGTCGGGCAGGTACGGCTACCCGGATTGTTGGGCAGAGTGTCTGCATTGGATTTCATTGTGCCTTACAGCTGTTGCCAACGGTTTGTGGGGTCAACCTTCTATATTTCTTTCTTTTTTAAAAAAAATAGTTATCTTTTCCTTTTTCCAAATAAAAAAAAGTTATTTTTTAATGGACTTTGTTTAAAGGAATAGTCATGATAGACACTCATTTTTTTATATACCTAATAAACATTTTCATTTTATTTTATTTTTTTTATGTCAAATCATATTATTTTTTTATTTTTATTTTTCTCTCACCAGATGTTCATCGATATATTTTGTGTTCATTTATAATTTTTCTAAAGGAATGAGATATGTGCCTTGTTGTCGGCAACCATTCATAATAATTTGGGGGTGTTACTTTATTATTTGAGTTTAGTCATTTAAAAATTAATTTTAACAAAATCTGGGGGTGTGAGTACTGTTGAGCTGGTTGAGACTTCTGATACCTAGATAGATAGTAATCGTCTCTTCTAATTATATATATATATATATATATATATATATATATATATATATATATATATATATGATTTGGACATTGATTATTATGATGACAACAAAATAATTAACTTATTCTCTCATCCCATGTGGTTCGTCATTATCATAAATATTCTTCTTATATCTTTCTAAATCTCGTTAACTTTTTTATATAAAAAATCGTTATAGTACTTCTAATAAAATGTATATATATCTAATATCTTAATATATAATTTATTTAATAATTTATCATTTAGTAATTAAGAGAATTGATATTTTCTTTCAGTGGAGGAATTTTCCTATTAAATGTGAAGAATAATTTAATAAATGAAATTACATAATTAGTAAATTTTAATAAAGTGATATATAAATCAAATCAGGAAATGATATGAGAGATATTTTTTATATGTATCATTAATGGCCATTGTATTTTACACCTCTAATTGAGAGCTGCATAAGGACCTCACATTCATAACTCCCTTACCCTTGAATTCACGAGCAACAATTCAGATATCCATGTACGAATGAATACCCATCACAATTCTCTGCGTGAACCTCATAAGATCAAGATGTTGCTCATTTTATTTAGAGGTAATCTTTTCGGAAGCTTTTTCAGTTTTGTGTGGCTTTCAGTTTTACTACTATAACTTTCTCGTTTTGGAATTAACTCTGTATAGTTAGTATTTTTCTTCTTTTGTCAAAAGTAGTTGAATTACTCTATCAGAATTTTACTCGTGAATGTGCTTTGTGCTTATACTGTTGATTCTTATAATTAATTACTAGAATCTTTTTACATTATGAAATTAAAGCTATATGTTATTATTTTCCATCTTTTAGTTAGTTTACCCGATATCCTTTAGGAACGAACCAACCGTTACTAGGCCTAACATGTATGAACCATTTGACTCACATTTACATTCAAGAATATATTTTAGGACTTGATGTCTTGATTCATATGACAACCGATTGGAAGAGTGCATTGAGAATACACTGCCAAGGGTCAACCTAATTGTTACAATCATGAATTTGTAGGTTGGAATGCTCTCAATTGAATGGTTGTGATAATAATAATCATCTTAAAGATCATCGAGACAAATGATAGTTATGAATAAAGTATGAAGTAGATATTATTTTCTTTTTTTATCAATAAATGTTAATCATTAATATTATTAGTTTTTATTAGTAAAGGATTTTAAATTCTGTGATCTTTTTTTATTTTATTACTAGATCAATCTTATATTTTTAAATAGATACTTTTAGTACATTTGAGTATCTTAAATAGATATTTCAACCCTAAGAACATCCATATACCTACACTGCATCCATGTTGTTATTGTAGTTGTAGTATGACTAACCACAATGAAATCATGAACCAAAACAAACCAACACTAATTAAGCTTGAGGTGTGCATGCTAACCTCAAGAATTTATCTGCATGATGCATAAATCTCTGGTTGAGCTGAGGTAGCAAAACAACAAAACCAAAAGAAAAATATGTTTAAAAAAAAAGGCCAAAAAAATGTGAAACTTAAATGAGAGGAGGAGAAGGGGGAGCTACGTAGCAAAAGTTAGAAAAAAAGAAATGGAAAGAGTTAAAAAAAAAAACCAACTTAATTAACAACCAAGTTAATCCATCTAACGAGTGAATTTGCATTCTACAACAATGTGAACTTAACTCAATCTCATGGATGTGAGTTCAAACTTCTTACTAGCTTATTTGTAAACTATAATTATCACAAATTCATTTATAAAGATTTTAAAATTTTCAACGTGCGACTTCTACTTCTAAAATAACACAACATAGTTATTAGGTGCTTCAAATGCTATTCTTAATTACTGATCTTTCTTTCCCTTTCACACTTTGAAAGTCACTCTGTATTGCTATAGCCGCTCCCCTTCCATTTAATTATAGTCAGCTAGCTAGGAAGATTTGGCTAACCCATTCCTATTACACTTTATCATCATCAACAAAGAACTTTTTTATGTGGGTATCATCGACAAAGAATAGTCACGAACTTCACACTTGTAGGTTGTAGCTAGCTCATATTTATTAGACAAGAGACAAGAGAAGAGAAGGGAGAGTACACAGTGATTTCCATAAAATTATATATTAATTATCCCATCTCGAGCATGTTTGATTTTCTCGTGACTGGCATATCAAACATATGTTTGCACGAATTCTGAGGAAAATTTGATAGACCACAAACGCAAAGAAAAAGTAAGGATTGGAATGTTTTGGACTACTTCTATTTGTAAATACAAACGATTATCCAAGCATGCATTTCATCTTTCACAAAAATGCTTTTTTTACAATAGTGACAACAAGGTTTAAATTGGTTATTTCGTATAAATTATCTAAATTTTCCACCTCTAAGTTGATATTAGTGAATTTACAAAAGTACTTTACCTAATTAATCTTCTAAACTTAAAAAAAATGTATGGTGACTTGAGTTTAAATATAAGAATATCGCAATTAATAGATAACTTGTAATTTTACAGCTAAAAATGTTTGTTGAAATTAATTATTTGCCTTTAAATGATTATTATCCAAAAAATAAACCCTAGATCCAAACAAAAGAGACTTCAATAATGATGGTGAACATAACGTGAATTTTTCACCTCGAGTTCATGGGTTGTGCTTAATTGGGAACGATGGTTTAGTAACCAGACCAAATAATCGATACCGACAAATCTGCTGACATAGTCTTCTATCAATTTTTTGGCCTTAACGGTTTCTTAATGTTATTTTAAAGGGGTGCAAAACTCTATGATACTCAACACCAAATTCAAACCTTAATAGCGCTCTTTCTTTTCCGAACCCAACCTTTTATATATTTTTCAAAAAGCTGCGTTCATAACGGTATAGGTTTTCAATTTGAGAAAATGAGAATGAAGAGATTTTGATTCTTGAGTTGATCACCTAACGTGGCATAATGCATTAATGGGACCCCCCACTTCCACTGAAATTGTGGCATGTTATTATTCCCTCATACTCTATTTCAAAATGGGTCCAAATTTGTTGGCTTTAAATTTCGAGTGACCAAATTCAATGGGACAATAATAGCAACAAACAAATACTAAAAGAGAACAATGTGTACCGTCACATTATTTTTCCACGAATGGACCGCGAGGTAGGGAAAGGAAAGTTCAAACGATTGGTCCCCTAACTTGCTTCCGAACTTAGCAACGTTCCAACTTTTGTTTTTTTTTGTCACAATGTCTTCGAATCTAGTTGTTAAATCATAGAGCTACTACCACTAGTACATTTCTAAAAAAATCTAGCTAGTTTCTTGTATGGGAATGTGTTAGAGAATTGTCAAATATCTCAGTGTTAAATTTATTAAACTGTGTTTCTTTAGAAAATCCATTACAAAATTATGTTTGAAGAAAAGGTAATTTTGTCAACGGATTAAGATCATTATTTTTCATATATTTTACTTTTTTTCGTTAAATTTGTATTGGAATGTGTGTAGTAGTATTTTTAACTACAAATCAAACATGCATTTGGACGTTGACAAATGTCATTTTTTTGCTTTTGAGTTTAAATTTGATTAATTGGGTAAAATTCTTATATTAATATTTATTCATGTTTATTGAATTAAAAAGTAAAAAAATGCTATTAAAATAAAAAAAGTAGGTGTGGTGACATATTGTGATTGAAAATAACCAAAACTAAAAATTAAAAAGTTCCTTTAAACACCTCAAGAAACCAGCTCTTGGAAGTGAGATTGTTAGCTCTACAACAACTTCACAATAAAGTTTGAAAAGTGTTAGATGTACTTGACTTGAAAATTTTAATTTGTTATGAAAACTTCAATTTTCTAATGAATCCTTAATAATTGTGATATATATGAAAGATGATGTTAATTTCAGTCTTTTAATAAAATTTTATTGTGTGAATCATATAAAAGACATGTTGTTTCATCGCTTTGATGCCAGAACACATAATTATAATAATGTCAATACTACATAAAAAGACTTTAATATCGATTATAGAATCGATGTTGAAACAATCATAATCAAAAGTAAGTATTTTTAACATCGATTTTGGCTGAAATCGATGTAAAAATATAGTCACAATTATATATTCTAAAGTATTTTGTGCGTTAATTTTGAAAAAATTAATGTTAAATATGTATACTACATCGGTTATGGACAAAATCAATATTTTAAAGACACTTTCTACATTAATTTTAAACCAATTAATGTTGTTTTTTTGTAAAAAAATGTAATAATAATAATAATAATCTTCAAATTACAGAGTTTAATACAAAAATTGATTAATTAATACAAATTTAAAAAAATGGGAGATAAATGACCATAAAACTTAATCTTTTGCTAAAAAAAAAGTACATTTTATCAGCAATCATGTTTCTAGAGTTTACTAAATCCTAGCACCAAATCGAAATGAGTGTAGGTAGAAAAATGATAAAATAAAATAAACCCCATAATAGTTCCAAACTAAACGATTAATACTCTTAAAATAATTATATGTGTGGATGTGTTTGATAATCAATAATAAAACTCCAGACAAGCAAGCATATTTTCCATTGAATACTAAAAGATAACAGAAGAACACATGCACCAACTCTCTGAAGTCGGAACCATCAAAATACCTTGTTCCATTGTGAAGTTTGCATCCGCGTATCTGCAAAAAAAATCAAGAATAGAAAAAGAGAAATATACATGAGTAATAAAAACTACTTATTTTGCTTCTAATAGGCGTGAGGAGAGGGTGACAGAGTTTACGTTGCAGATGATATATATTCCTACCATACACTTAGTTAAGTAGCAATTGTCATAAGGATAAAATATATTAGTTTATCTTAAATATAAATATATTAGTTTATTAATTTTTTAACAATTATCTTTAATGTAATTTGTAATTAGATAAAAGTATAAAAACATTTTATATTGTCAATACATAGTCATTAAATTCTAAAATTAATTATGTCTAACTTTAAAAATAAATCACTATTTTTCTTATTTATATAAATATAATTTTTTTTTTCATTTTGATCTTTATAAATTTTAAATGTTTTTATAAAAATCTCTATCACTATTTTCTAATGACGAGTATAGGATAAATGTTTGAATAAAGTTGGAAATATGTTTTTGGAAATTTCAATAAACATTTTCAAGTTACAAGGCATAGAAATAAAAAAAAAAGTTTATTGCTTTGAAAATAAAATAAAAAAAATACTTTTGAGTTCTCCACATTCAAACATATACTGGAATTTTTTTAACAACTATAACTAATAAAACTATGAGTAACCAGTCAGCCTATAAAACTATGTTATAGAAAAATATTTTTTCAAACAACATAAGTAACCAGTCATCAAGCATAAGAAATTTTATGCTAGTAGGAGGGAATCAAGAATTGCCGGACTTTTAGGACTGGCAACCCCTTATTTAGCTATAAAAGTCATTAACAATAGTTCCATGCTTATAGAAAGGTTGCCTGAAGCTAATCTATAGGTTTCCATAGAATCAGTCTTGTAAACGATTTAATTTCTTCAGAGGTCTCTTTCATTCAGGCTATGCTTTATTTAATGGCAAGGGTGCAAGGCAACAAGCTATAAAAGGAGAATGCCTGGAGCATATTTTGCCACTAAATCTTAATCCGTACACCCAGTTCCTACTATTATCCTCAATTAGGTCATAAAAAATATTGATATACTTTTTTAAATACAAATTTATAAAACATAAAATGTTTTTTTACAGGAAAAGCAAAAAAATGTTAAATTCTCTCATCCGTGCTTAATTTAGTTCTGTTTTTTTGTTTGTTTTTTAATATAGTTTTAACTGTAATTATAAAAAAATTAACTTAAACTTGATCACGAGAGTATGATGATATAAAAGAAAGGAATTAAGTTTAAAAAGTATAAATTTATAAGAAAAATATGACATAAGTATCAATGAAAATTGAAATAGTTGCATTTTTTATTTTTATTCTATTTTTTTATAATCAATAAAATATTTTTAAAAAGTTAACTCTATATTTTATATTTCATAATATAAATAGATATGTACAATGTGTAGAATATTTGCTAGTTGACTCAAAATCATGTGTAATTAATTATGAAATATATCTTCCCTTTTAATTTAAGAAATAAATTTTATCCTTCCTTCTTTTTTACCTCAAAAGTATTCTATCTTTTAAAAAATATTCTCCGTAATAATATCACTGTCTTTTGAGTTTTGACCTTTTTGTTGCTAATAAAAAAAATGTTTAAGTGTTAACTTTTCTATTTTTGTATATATGCGGTGTCCAAGAAGTGTTTTTTTTATAATTATCTTATTTATTTAAGTAATATAAAGAATTTAATGTATATGCACTGTTATATTATTATCTAATTATAAATTATTATTGAATTATTTTAAAATTTAATAAGTTTATTATATATTTATGATTGAATAATTATGTAAAACTTTTTAAGTGTATTAATATATAACTCTTTTTCTTTAATATAAAAGCATTTACAATTCTTTTATATTTCATTATAATACAAAAGGAAAAGGCAAGAAAAATTACGCGCTAAAAAAAGCTATTCCTACAATATTACCCAGCAATCATTGATGCAAATTTATAGGGGATCTCAGAACACAAAATTCGTCTAGTTGTGATGCTCACATGCTCCCATCTTTGTTAACACATCACCATAATTTTCTAGGCTCCAAAGATACATTGTAACATCTAATAATGAGGTTCTGAGTTTTCCTTGGCCCATATTTATGAAAAGTATATTCTCTATATTGTTCCATTTCTTACAAAAATTCAACACCTCTAAACAGTCAGAAACACACAGAATATTTCTATATTCACTCAAAGCATTGCTAGAATTTCAACATGAATACTATCTAAAACTCCTGTGTTATATATAAAAAAACCCTCAAAATTAAACCACTTTACTATAGTCTCACATTAGACCAATTAACAAGCCAGCGCGACCTGGATTAATTAGCTAGCAAGCAAGCTTAATTCCATTGACATTAGACAAATATAATTAGCCAAAGATGATTAATTATATATAACCAAACCCATCTCCCGTTCTCATTATTGAAATCATTGATCAGCAATAATATGAGAGCTCCTGGCCAATCAAACATGCCATAGGTTGCTTACAAAACAACAAATTTCCAGAGTTGTATGATGAAATAGAGACTATTAGAAGTGAAGAAATTAGAGACTTGGAGGAAACCCTTGACTTGCCAGATTTGAAAAGGCAAACCAGCAATCTCTTAAACAATGCAGAATAATCTTCATATCATAGACATTAGAGTGAAAAGTGATTGCATAAAGGAGAGCATCAGACAAAAGTCTCTGAAACTAAATTTGAAAGTTTGAGGGAATTGCCTCGAGAAAAATTAATCAAAGGAAGAATTGGCCTGGCATCTTCAATCTCCAAATCCTTCCCCGTATAGACTTAAGAAAATGTTGCTTTCTGATTAGTTAGCCATTGATATCCTTCATCTTTTGCATTACAAGTTCAACTCAGTCTTTGTCCCCATATCATTACTCTTATTCCACACATCTTCAATACTTACGTCAGCACCAAGAATATGAACAACAGGCACGTTGTTGCATAAAGAAGCTCCTGCATTCGACCATCCTAGAGCTTTATAGAAATTTTGAATGACAGCGAAAATATTTCTCAACTTATGTAATAAACATAATAGAAATGCTAATAATATGTAAAACTCTTTTAAATATATTTTTTATTATTGATCGAAAATTATTGAAAAATATAAAATTTTGAGAGTTTTACATCTTATTTAACCCCTCTTTCTTATAATTTTTATAATTTTCAATAAGTCTGAATTATGATAAAAATTGTGTCAAAGAATATGTTAGTAGAATTTTTCATAAATATAATTTACTAAAATCAAAGTAAGACTCCAATTTTTTTCTTACAACATTTTATTTGTCTATTTGTTTGTCTATATCAATATCTTAGAAATAGATTATATTGTTGAATCAATATTTAATATTTTTAAAAATGTAACATTTAATGAAAATACAACCAAAATAACAACATGAGAATCAAACTCAAAACTTAAAAATTATTTAGTAGATCAATTTATCATCAAATTATAATAATTATTTAGTAAATTTATCATACAAATAACATATTTATTTATATTTTATGTTGCTTACACAAATTCTCTCGATTCGACTAACCCACTAGTTTGACCGGTAATCAATCAATTCATTATTTTGACCAAAACAACCACCGAATTTTTTCAAAAAACATTTTATCAATATGTTTCTATCTATTTGTCTCACCATCCACACATACATATAGACTTTTTTTAAAAAAAGACACATACATATACTTATAGGCTTGGACACAAGTATTAATGTAATATTTTTAATTTTATATTTTTGAATAAATATTTTTCTTAATATAATATTAATTATTGTATTTAATAAATATAGTATTTATAATTCAATTTAATGATATTATTAAATACTATATTTTAAAAAAATAATACAAATATATTAAATTTAATAAACATAAGTATTTTTTCAATTATATAAAATTATTTTTACTGTGAATATATAATATAGACTTGGACACACATATTAATGTAATATTTAATGATATCTATTTTGTAGTTAATTTTTATATGTAAAGAGAATATTTTTATTACTGAAATGTATTATTAATGTTTGTAATATAGTACTAATGATTGTATTTAAAAAATATAATATCTAACTAACTTTAAAAAAATTGACTTAACTAACTTTAATAATATTATTAAATACAAAATAAATATATAAAAATTTAACCAACATAATGAATGCTTCTTTTCGTTTCGTATGTATTTTTTAAATACAATATAAATATATTATTAGCTTTATTTAATAGTAAACATTTAATACACTTAAATTCATACAAAACGTTTAGTCAAAAAAAAAAAAACATACGAAAGGTTAAGAAACATTCATTATCTTCATTAAATTTAATATATTTATATTGTATTTAATAAATACAGTACTTGATTTTCTCAACAACAACAAAAAAAACTACAGTATTCAATAATATTATTAAAATTAGTCATATACTATATTTTTAAATACAATCATTATTCATTAATACAATATTAAAATATATTTTTTATATAGATTATAATGGACCGTAAAACCCTACCTCTATGTATCCAATATCAGTATTTAACGAAGTTATAAATCAAAGTTACTATTAAAATAAAACAACACACTAAATTGATTCAAACGTTTAATAATAAAAATCATGTATTTACGTATAAATAAAATTAACTTCATAATAAATAATATTAAATATTACATTAATATTTATGTCCAAGTCTATATTATATAATCACTTTTATTTCCAGTATAAAAAATATTTTTATTTGATAATGCATTTTTAAGAAACGTTATATAATTGAAAAGTAAATACTTATATGTACATTATAAACAGTTTTTCCCCCATAAAAAACAGGTAAAATTAGAGATTATAATCTTTCCCGAACACACTAACGAACGATATTTACAATTTATTTCTTTAGAGAAACGATATTTACGAGTTGGTAATATAAAAACACTATCATTATAAGGAGACAATAGTTTAACATAGAGAAAAATGATAAACTAATATTTATTTAAATCATTGGAGTGAATTATTCAAAGCAAATTTTTAATTTTTAAACAATACATGTAAATTGAAAATATCAGAGAGAAAGATCAATGATCACTATTGTTTAGATCAATAATTAATTCTTGGCATAAGAGAAAGGGTTAAATATAAAAATACTCAGTCAACTTTTGACAAAGTCCCTAAATAAACTTTTAACCTGTGTTATTGCTTATACTTTTATCTTTATTAACATTTTGGTTCATGTATTGTCAAGTATTATTGTTAAGTAATTAATTGATAATCACATTGATAATCTAATGACTTGTCATTTAGATTACTAATATTATGTGACATCTAAGAATATTTTTTTTGCTATACTACATTTTTTTAATTAGTGTCTTAACTTTTCAAAAATATTTCATTTCCAAGGACTAAAATCAATCAAGATTTTAGAAAATAAAGACCAAGTTGTCAAAAGTTGAGGGATGATTTTCATATTTAACTCTTATATGTTGTGTTATTTCTTTAAAAAAAAAACTCTTATATTTGGTAGAAGGGAGAGAAAGAGAAAAACAATAGAGAAAAAATTTTATGGATGAATCTCACACTTCTTACATTCTATTTTACTTTAAATATCTTTTATTTTCACTATTTTCATCCTCTCAACCAAAAATAAAATTAAATAAATAACAAGTTTAAACTCAAGTGGTAAAAGTAACTGATAACATTATTTCTATTTTTTCGTGTCATATTAATTTTATGTTATATTATTAAGTATTACATCATCAAAAAAGTTGTAATTATCATCATTGTGCAAACAGTTTAATTATATAGTATTTAATTTTTAATGCACATTTTGATTCATGAAGTAAATATTTAATAATTAAAAAAGTAAATATTTACACTCTACTTTAAGGTCAGTTAAAAAAGTTCTTTAAGGAAACTCATTGATTATATTTACATTTTTATTTTTTATAAAACGTTAAAACACTGAAGAAATGTACAAAATAATAAATATTTAATGAAAATTATTTATTACATTAAAATATAAAAATCATTTCATACATATTTTATTTTTTATTTATATATTTAATGTTTAATTACATGAAAAAATTAATTAATACTTGTTTTTTGTATAAGAATATGAATATTATAGAATATTAATTTATGCAAAATAATTAACTTTTATTTATTGGTTTAAAGGATAACGCTAAAAATATTTAATAATTTTATTAAATATTTAACTTATTTATGAAAGTAAAATTTTTAGTTTAATTAAAATTTTCAGAGTATTCATGAATAGCACTCTTATTTTTTATTTTTGTAAATTACAAATATTAAATTAAGAAAATTTTAATATTTAGTTTTTAAGGAAAATTATTGAATAATATTGATGATTTCATATATTATATATTTTTATTATATATCAAAGTGATTTTTTTATTTTATCTAATATTTTTATTGTATTTATGAATAGGTCTCTTCTTTTTTATTTTGTGTATTATTAAATTTTAACTTATACAAATGATTATTTTTAATCATTAATTTTTAAGGGAAACAATTGAGTAATATTTAATAATTTTATTAAATAAATTTGACTATTTATAAAAGTAAATTATTTAACTTTAAATATAGTAAGACCTTTAATTTCATTAAATCTTTTATTGTAATTTCTATTTAAGTATAAATGAATTAATAATTTTTTTTATTAATTATTTCAATGAATTTTTTTTGTTTTGATTTTTGATCAGTAAAATGTTGCCTTAAAATGGTCTTTTCTTAAAAGACTTTTCAAAATAAAAATTAAAGACTTAAGTATAATTTTAATCCTTTGATTTTGCTCAATCTCAACAACTTTAAGGTCCATTTGGGTTGGTTGCAAGTTTTTAGTTTTTGGGTTTCAATATAATTTTAAAAACAAAACATTTCGAACAAAAATAGAACTAAAATGATTTTTAAATCATTTTTAAAATAATTTTATACTCATTTTCTAAACAAGAAAAAAATTATAAATTTGGTTTAGTTTAAAAAAACACTTATTCCTCACATTTGATAACGATATTTTTTGTCACCACCACCAATATCATAATCTTCACTGGCACTGACACCACTACCAATATTATCTCATCATTGTCACCACTACACCACCATCATCATCATCATTGTTGTCACTGTCATAACTAATTATCACTACCATGATTGTCATTATTGTCACTACCATTGTCACTAACATCACCATCACCACCAGCATTGCTACCATTACCACCACCACCATTCTGTCACTGTCATCACACCTATACCAACAATGTCATTGCAACCACCACCACACTATCACAATCATCGTCATTGTCACTATCGTCGTTACTAACATCACCACCACCATTATAGTTATCAATGACATCGTCATTGTTACCACCATTAATACTGCATTTGTCACCATTACTATTACCACCAATATCACCTTCGTCTCTCCTACCACCACCAACATCATCACCATTGGCTGCCACCACCAACACCACTATCACCACCATTTGCATAATTCCACCACCACCACCACAACTATAATTGAGATCTCTATCGTTGTTGATGATGACATCACCATCATCACCATTAATGTCACCACCACACAAAAATACTTTTAAAATAATTTTAATACAATATAAAACTTCTAAAAAACAAATTTATTTAAAATTAATCATATTTTAAAAATTGGTTAAATTTTTTTTAAATCTAATACTAAGAACTAGTTGTTATTTTTAAAACCATCCCGACAAACCCTTAGTCTCACTATTTTAGAATATAAATGTTTGATTTTTCTATTTTAGAAAATTCATAATTTTAGTCTAATATTCAATTTTAATGACATTTATTTTATTCATTAATTATGATTTAATTGATAAATATTTTTTAATAATATCTTAAATAAATATGTTAGAATCAAAATTAATTACATCATTTTTTTTGTTACATCCCTTCTGCATCTATTAAAAGATCAAGCTTTCATTCCTCTTTTTCCATCAATTAATTTGACACTTACGGAATGGTAAAGAAATGTAATACAAAAGAATTTTCAACAAATATTTATCATTATTTGATATTGTGAATTTAATTTAAATTTCTCAACAAACACCTATAAAAGAAGAAAATAAATAAATAAAGTGACTTAAATTTCTCTTGTAAATTAAAATAAACTTATATAAAAAAATGATAGAAAAATTTATGCAGTTACCTTTTTAAAAGTTTTTCTTATCTGTACGTTTTCTATAGGTTTTTTTTTTAATTTATGTGAGAATTTGATTCATTTAATTTTGTTTCTTTTATAAATATTAGAAAAAGTTTGTTGCAACTCACTCTTTAGTTTACTTTGCTTTTTTTTTTCGTTAGTTCGGAATATTTGACACTTTACTATGTAATATTCGGGTAATTTTCAGCAAATTCATATAACACGTCCAACAAAAGATCGATGATTATGATTGCATTGCATAGTAAACAATACGTTTTTATACATTTCAACAAAAGCTGGCCGGACAAGGAGGGCGGAATAAATTGTCGTTATTTACATTGCATAGTAAACATGTTTTATGCCCATTACAGCGTTTATAATGATACAATTTATTAGTGTCGTGTAACTATTATTTATTCTGTAAAAAAAATCCATTATTTGTATAATTTATATGTTTTAACTTATGCAATTTAAACAATTATTTCTTCTAATGGTATAATTTTGGTGGGTCTTACTCTTACATATTATTGCTTTATTGGTTAAGTAAAAATTATTGCTTATATAAATAATCATTTCTTATATGTAATTGTCATATCAAGCAGTCCTAATGATTTAATATTTTGATACACTTATTTGTTAAAATAGCTTAATTAAACAACTCTCGAAGTAACACTCCTTAAGGTATTTTTACAATTAAATAATAGTTGTAATACTTATTCTGCTGTAAGAGGACTATGAAATGGAACTCAGAAAAAAAAGTTTGAAATGGTAAATAAACTAGAAACATGACTGCTTGTATAACCAGGAATAAATAGTAAATATACTTGCAGTGTAAAAGTTTAAGCTTTGTTTAGAAATTACAAATATTATTTATGAAAGATAATTCTGATCGAGTTTGTTAAAATTGTTATATAACTCAAATTTATAGTTACATATTGTTAAGAAACAATTTAAATTTCCAATTTTAAATATATTTAAGATATTGTTTAGATTTAAAAGAATATTATCTTATTTTTAATATTTTGTTTAAATTTAAAGATATTACATGTAAATTAAGAAATTTTTTTTTAAGATTATGAGGTTAAATTTATAAATAAATAAATGTTATTAGGATGAGAAGAACTACCTAGAGCCCTCATTGAGAGTGGGGTGATTTGAAGGGACAGAATGAGATTTTTTTCGTAAACATACAAGATTTTTTTTTTTTTGCCTAAACATAATTTCTCTCATTATTTACAAATACATATTGTTGTTCACGGTATAAATTCAGGTTGGGGTCAGAATTTATATTGTGTTTTTGATTTTTTTTTTTTGCAAAACCCGTTGAGAATTTGGGTTCCAACGTGATTTTTAATTTTTTTTTAGAAATTTTTTAAAAATATAAATAAAGAAAATTAATAAAATTAGAAATATTATGATATAATTTTTAGTTACCAAGTAGGTACTTAGATATATTGTAAGTTTGAGGTAGTTAAACATATTGTGAATTAGTCTAACATTAAATTTGTATGTCATTGACGATTTTGTTTTGTTATATACATTAATTAGAAAATAAAAAATTTAATTAATAATCTTAAAATAAATTAAAAATATAAAGACATACATAATAAACATAACATAATAAAACGAGAATAAGAAACTCTCAAATAAAAGACATGGAGACATATATAATAAAACAATATAACTGATATGAGAGACATAGAGACATACATAATAAACATAACATAATAAAACAAAAATAAGAAACATATTAAAAAATATAATTAAAACACGAGATCAAGAAACACAATTAAAACATTGGATTATTTGTCATATGCTTACAAAGTCTCATTCACATGTATGTGTCGTCATATTGATTGGGTTACCATATGAAAGATCACAATTATATATCAATCTAGAAAAATAAAAAAAAGTCGACCAAACTCAACAAGAATATGAACTAATATGGATGAAAAAAAAACAAGAGATAATCAACCAAAATGTTGTTCAATTTAATGAGATAAAAACTATACATATAATGTTTTACTACACATTCTCTTTTAATTATACATATAATCTTTAAAAAATTATATTTAAAATGATTTATAATTCATTAATCAATGAGATAAAAATCTTTAGGTATACTTAAGAGTATATTAAAATTAAACTCTCAAAATTTAGAATAATAGTACAAGTTCTCATATCAAACAATGTTTAAAGAGGCAGAAGCTAGGCGTGGATGAATTTTGAGTGAAGATAAGTAACCAGACACACGGTATAAATACATCCAAAATCTCTCTCATGCACACTCTGCTGTCTGAGTATTCGAAGAAAATCATCAAGTAGCTACGCTACAATTCTTTCGCTAAACAACTAAACTAACTTACTGCCTAGGAAGATTGCATCCCAAATTGACCTCGTGGAGAGAACTCGCGCGTTAAAAGGAAACCCTCCGGTCTTATATATATTAGTCACATTTTAAAACAAATATTTAATTTTATTTATAAGTTATTAACTTCATTTATTAATAATAATTTTTTAATTCTGTCATTTATATTATTTTTAACATTTTATTAATAAGGAAATTTATTTTTCATGCATCATCCATTCACTCCATACAATTAATAAAAATATGAGTATTTCTTTAAATTTATTCTCTTTTTGTCTCTCTTATTATTTTCTCTCTCATATTATCTATATCTTTTGTGAGATGATAATTTAGACTAAACATTTAATTAATTATTAATGAAATTAGTTGAATGTATAATTATGTTAAAGTATAATTGAAAATTTATTTTATTTTCAGACATATTTAATGACTTAACTTTCCTTTCTTGATCTTGATGATTCGATTAAAAATGATAAATATATATTGAAAAAAATATTAAATTTAATTTTTTACTGGAAAAATATGTCTTCTTGATCAATTATATATATATATATATATATAACTACAAAGTATTAATAACTGGTGACATCACTGCAGTACAAAAAAATAATGATAACGGGTGACATCACTTTATATTTCATTAATAATATTAAACTTTGATACATTGTTGACCAATTATAATAACAGTCTTATAATCATATCTAGTAAATTAATGGCATAAAAGAACCGAAAATCCGTCTGCTCATTTTATTAATTCCAAAAATCTTGTCTACTCATTTTGTAATTTTATTTTATTCCATCTGCAGCAGCACGTGTGACATACAACATTTACTTGAAGAACTCCATAAGCCATAAGTGAGAGACAAAGCATGTGAATCTAATGCCACTGTATCCAGCTCCTTTTGCCAAAGCCATGAATTCCTCTTCACTTCGCTCCTTCCCTCCTGGGTTTGTAGTCATCATCAATACATCAAATTGGGAAATGCTCTTCAATGCACCTGTTCTCTCTTCAATCCACAACAATCACCTTTCCACCACTAGGAATAGAAGCATAACAATTTTTTAATACCTTCTAGCACCATTCATCACTCCAATCATCAAGTACACACTACAAATTATCAAATGGAATAATGATTAATATGGATGAGAAAAAAAGAGGTCAATCAAAATATTTATTCAATTTACATCCTAATAAGTCATTTAAAAATCAGGTGTCTTCATCCTCCTAAAAGTTCTAATAAAGTAAATTATTATTTTTTATTTATTATCAATATATTTCATTTCACACTATATATAAATTAAAAAAAATTATTCAATGATATTATTTTAATTAATTTTCTTTAACTTTATTATCTTTTCTATTTTTATTAATTTCCTTTATTTATATTTTTTTAAAATAATTTTATCTAAAATATTAAAAATCATGTTGAGAATTCAGGTGGGGAAAATCCGATTTCTCAATGAATTTTGCAAAAAAAATAATTAAAAATATAATATAAATTTGAGTCTCCTCAATCCGAATTTACTCTATGAATAATATATATATATATATATATATATATATATATATATATATTTTGATAAATAATGGAGGGAGTTGTTTGTTTTGGTAAAAAAAAAAATCTTGTATGTCTGTGAAAAAAATCGAGGGAATGAAGCTGTGGGTATAAACATAAGAGACTGCACCATGTTAAATAAATCGGTGTTGGAGATGTAGGTATGATGAGCCAAATGATTTTAAATAAATTGCGTGATCTTTTCTTCTTTCTCTGTGGTATTGCTTTTTGTTTTATACATGTGCATTATTATATGTGTGAATATATGTGTGTTTTACTCAACATATATCAAGATTTAAACTTAAGACTACTTGTTAAATTAGATTAACCTCTTGTTAATTAATCTATATACTCAATGATATAATATAAGATTCTTTACCCTTTGTCATTTCATTAGAAATCACAAGAAGTTTATTAATTTTTACAATAGAGTTTTGTTTTTACACACAAGAGGCTTAGGCTTCATTATCAATCAATAAAAAATCATTGTTGGTATTTTTTTAAGATAATTATTATTAACATAAAAAATCTTATCATACATAATCATTTGTGTTTAGATAAGAATGACTGAACTTGTTTAAATTTATAATAAGTAATTAAAAAAACACTTATTTAATATGCAAATAGAATTTGCTTATCAAAATAAATAATTTTTTTTAAGGAAAAACAATTTAGATGAGTAGACTAAAAAAACAAAAAAACTGCTTATTTTATTAAAATAAATATTTTTAAACAAATAAACTTAAACAAACTATCCAAATATAATTTAAAAGTCATTTATAATATTTACTTTAAGAAGGCGTTTGGTAGGAATTTTTTTTCAAGTTTTGTGAATATCTTGGATTGAGAATCTTAGGTGGCATTTGGTTTGAATATTTATTTTCTGATTTCTTTTTATATTTTCCTTTTCTAAAAATAGTTTTGATTTTCAAATTTTCAAGATTTAGGAACACATGTTTATTTTGATTTACAAAGCAAATTTTCAGTTTTAGGCTTTTTTTTTTTAAAATACTTTTGTTTCTAATTTTTAATTAAACATATTTTCATTCTTATTTTTTTTTCTTTAAAAATGAAAACAATAAACACTCCAACTAAGTGACACTTAGTCTCTCATATTTGGTATCCATTTGTTTTTTTGAAAAATAAGATTCATGGGATTTTAGAGAATGTTTTTTTAAAAAATTTTCACGAAAGTTTTTCCATTGGAAGATGTAAATCTTATTTTCTTGAGTAAAAATTTTCTTTTGCTACAATAAAAATATCATGTTACTCTTATGATAAATAATCAAAATAATGGACAAAATAATACATAACTCTTTAATTTCTAAAAAATTTATTGTGATAGTCAATCAAATAAATTTTAGTCGTTTTCAGAAATTATAATTAACTGATAAAACTTTTCCCCTATCCAACGTCCCAAGTCATACAAAATATTATTTTTATTACTTAATTGTGTAAACTTTTTCAATACATGTTTTTTTTTTTAAAGTCTAATTAGAAATACAAATTCTCTTTCTCGGGGAATTTATATTTGGGGTTAAAATAAAATACAACAACTCATAGGATTAATTTAATTTAATGGTGAAAGGTTGATTTGAGAAACAAAGAGGAGATCTTTTGTGTGTAAAGTGAACAACAATTATATAACATGACGTAAGTCATATCACCATGAATACAAGAAATGTTTGTTAAGTTTTATGCCCAAATGATCCCAAGAAAAAAATCAACTTCAGCACAGTCTTAAAAGAGGACCAGGCCCAAACCTAAGCCCAAGACCAAGCCCATACCCGTTGGATTGGGGGCAGGTCCGTTCTGATAACAACCCCCATCCATCTCTTATCTTCCTACTCCAACATAACAATACAAAATTCATTAAATATTGTAATTTAATTTTATATTTGACAATTATTATCGAGAAAAAAAGAGGGAAGAAGAGTCTGAGGAGGGTGCGGGTCCCTCAAAACTGTGTGATCAATCACCAAACCTTTCCCTTCTCCATCCAACGGCCCTGATTCTCTCTAGTTTCCCATCCCTCCACAAGAAGGATAAATACACAACAATGCTCATGACTCATTTTTAGAGGAAGAGAAGAGAAAGAGGAGCACATAATAACCCTCAAACTCCATTTCACTCACAGAAAAATAGAGATATAGAGAGAGAAAGTGCTGCAGAATACACACATACACCACTTCTTCAAGAGAGAGAGGTGTGTGAAGGAAAATAAGAACTGAAAGAAAAATTGTTTTGCAAAGGAAGATATGAAACTTTGCAAATTTAACAACTGAGAAAGAAGATCTGTGATTTCTCTCTCTCTTTTTGTTGTTGTTGTTGTTTGCAGAGAAAATCACACAAACGCACACACACACACACACACACACACACCCTTCTTCGTGTCTGAATTTTTATCATTGTAAGTTTTCTTCTTATTCACATTCAAGGGTCTCTTTTTGTTGTTCTTCAAACTCACCTTGTTTTGACCCCATCATCTCTGGTTTTCACCTCGCAGGACAATTTTTTCACAAAGGGTTGTTGTCTCTTCAGAGAGACACAGATCTTGAGGTTGGAGGCAAAATCCTTCACACACTTTGGTGGTATTATCCTAATCTCGAAGCCCAAATTGGGTTTTTCTTTTTTATTGTTTTGTTTCTTCATTCGCCACCTTCCCCCTTTTTGTGTTGTGGCGAAAAACCGAAGCTTGATGAGCGTTTTTTGTTGTGTTGTGTTGTGTTTTGTTTTGTGGTGTAGGTTATGGAAACAGAAGAGAGGAACCAGAAAGATTGCAAGGCTTCGGAGCCAGAGTTTTTCTTGCAGTGGGGGAACAGGAAGAGGCTGAGATGTGTGAGGGTGAAGGACCCTCGGATTTCAGCGAGGCTCAACGGTGGAATCAGAAGGAAACTTGGTTCTGCAATGGAGCATCATCGCTCTGGCCTCACTGTGCCAGAAAAAGAACATCATCACCATCATCATCATCAACAACTTAATCGCCTTACAAGGTGCTGAAAACAACAACATCAACTAAGGGGATTTGGTTTCTTCATGATTTTCTTCCCCCACTTTTCTACCCTTTTTCTTTTTTCTGGCTTATGGTTGGCTTCCCAGAGAAGATGTGATTTTGGGTTGATGGGATGCAATGATGTTGCCCGTCTCCAATTTTCTTTCATTTTGTTTGGTTTCAAGAAGAAGAAAAATGGGGTTTTGATTGATGGGTTGTAATGGTGTTGTTTTCCCTTTTTAGAGTTGCTGAGAATTCTCTCAGAGGATGAAAAGCAGCTAAGGGAGAAAAAAATTCTTTTTTTTTTCATTTCACTATTCGTTTCTTCTTAACAGGAAAAAATAGGTTTTTGATGATGTAAAAAATCAAGTTTTTTTTAACATACCCAGATGGGGTAAAGCCGTAAGAATATACTTTTTTGGGGTGTAACCGTTTTTTTATTTGTTTTTCTTTTTTTAGAACAAGAGGGCATTGGATCTGTTAATTCTGCCATAATGTCTGAAATTTACGTATTTTTATGTTTTTTGTTGTGGTTTTTGACGTTTAATTTGGGTGCAGGAATTCCGACGGGGCGATTCTCCGGTCATCGGCCGGCGAGACAAGGAAATCGGCGTCGCCGGAGAAGGAGGACCGGTACTACACGACGCGGGGTTCGGCGGAGGAGAACGGCAAGGTCACCGGCGGCGAAGGCATCAACGGCGAAGAACGAGCCCTAGTTTGGCCCAAGCTCTACATCACTCTCTCAAGCAAGGAGAAAGAGGAAGATTTTCTGGCCATGAAGGGTTGCAAGCTTCCTCAGCGACCCAAAAAGAGGGCCAAAATCATTCAAAGAAGCTTACTTGTAAGTTGTTTTTTGTTTCTCTCTCTCTCTTAATAAAAAAAGGGTATTTTATGTTTTTATTTATAGTAAAAACAGGGGGTTAATTTTGGTGGGTGATTTGGGTTGGGGTTGGGTTGATCTTTATTCTCACCACCTTATCTTGTCTTTGTTTGTTTTTGGTTACAGTTGGTGAGTCCCGGGGCGTGGTTGACTGATATGTGCCAAGAGAGATATGAAGTTAGGGAGAAGAAAAGTAACAAGAAGGTACGTGGTTGGTGGCTTTGTGTTGTGGGCTTTTTACTTTACCTTTTGTGACTTAGATCTAAATTTCTATATAGCGTGTGTGTTTGTATGTATATATACCACACGGCTTATATATTTTCTTTTTTTTTGGATGCAGAGACCAAGAGGTTTGAAGGCTATGGGAAGCATGGAAAGTGATTCTGAATGAATGATATGATGGAAAGAAAGAAAAAAAAAATCAATTGAGCGGATCCACAAGAAGGGGGAAGAAGGAAGCCCTTTTAAGAAGCATGAAGAAGAAATGTTTTGGAGATGGTGATGATGATGATGATGTTGTTTGAATTGATGAATGGTGAAGATAATGATGATTCAAGTTTTTTTTATATTTGTGTGGCATGTATGTTGCCCCCTCAATGTTTTTTTGTAAACGAGTAAGATTCGATCCGATCCAATCCATTTCAATTAATTAAGCAAAAATATTTTCTCACCTTCATCTCTTTCCTCTTTCTCTGAATTTTTTGTTTCTTATGGCGTGCACTTCTTAATTTTAAGTCCAGCAAAACCCCCTCTCCATGGTATTTTTTTTCTCATTTTTTTGAAGAGAAACATCGATGAAAATGGGTAGCGTGGAGATTGGACGATCTTTTGCAAAACCCATTTATGCAAAATATGCTATGTGCCCCACATTTGTAGTTTGCCGACACAGCACTACGATGTATGTACCTTTGAATGTTATTGAAATCATAGTGTTTTTGACCGTTAGAAGCTTTGGAAGTTATAAAAAAAGAAGATAGGGTTGCATTAGCCAATAAGGAAAATAAATACTTCTCAAGGATTGTAAGCCTCCGGTATGTCCATCATTCAGCATCATCCACTTGTTTGTGGTATCTCACTGAGTTTGTTGTGTCTATCTAAACACTAGTGCAAATTAGATTTTGATCTAAACGAAGAATTGAGGCGAATCTTTATACTCTAGTACTCAAATCTCCACCAAAAAATACCTTCCTATTTTAAGCTTGATCTTTAAAATTAAACGGAGTAGGGTATTTGTTTGAGAATTTTCAATCTCAATTCAGCTAACACAATCTAATAGGGACCTATTAAGTGTGTGCCACGGAAATTTTCTATGATCCCTCAAAATCAAAACCTTATGCTGATTCATAATATTTGCGAGTAAAGGTAGTTGTGGCACGTGAAAAGTTACATAAGTGCAACATTTATATTTTTACTTTTTATTTGGTTTGAGCATTAGCAAAAGAGAATAAGAAAACAAACTGGTTTAGGTGCGTTCACAGCGCAAGAAATTGAACGCATTTCACGCAGAGGAAAGAAAGAAATGGCAGCAAATATTTCCCTTTTGGTCTTTGTCGGCTTTTGTTTTTCAGCTAACAATGTGACAAGAGATCTGTCACCCAAATTCTTTGCTAGATATGAAATTTGGATAAAAAAAAAGATTGTAGCTTATCTCGTCACTTGCCACGAAAGTTGACCTTCTGTCATTGAAAATAAAAATAGTGGCTATGTAATAATGCTGAACAAATCACTGATTATAATAACAAGAGTAAATCGCTTCATAAAATCATATGAACATGAAAATTGACTGGGTAACACCAAAGACAGCTATACAAAAACGTGCATCTTTGCAGCTTTGAAGGTACCATTTTCCACTTGCTAGCTTTTAGAAGCAATGTTATATAAAAAGGACTTGTTTCAACGCACCGTTCTTTCGTCGTGCGCACCAATCAACTGCTCGTTGTCAAATATCTCTAATTTAAGTTATTTTTAGAATATAAAATATAGAAGTGTATTTATTTGATCAAATCATTCTATATTATAATACTTAAACATAGCATTCCATTAATGTCCTATCGTTTTATTAAAACATCACTTAGTAGAGATTAAGATAATAATAGAGTCGGTCTATTTTAGTTGATCGAACAAGATCAATATTTGTAAGTGTTGTAAATTTTTTAATATCGTGTTCAATTCTTACAACTAAAAAAAATAGACTAGAGTTAAAAAAATTCTTGAAATAAAAAATCAAAGAAACAAGCCTATATAATTTCCTACATGCAATGGTTTATTATTTGCACATATTTTAAGTCGATTGAACAAAAAAACACTTGAAAAAAAGGATTGATTTGAAAGTTCGTTTTAACCTTTTAGGATTTCTAGTTAAAATTCAAAAATCATAATATGTTTTGTAACAACAAAACTTACGTAATGATATATCATCTAAAATGACAAAACTTACATCAATAGGGTGTTTAAATTACCATTTTAAATATGTTATGATATATTTTCTTAAACGACAAAACTTATTAATAGCATATTTGAATTACCGTTAGAAACCCTAGAAACATTCACACTTTCCAAGAGAAGATTCAATGAGCAAATCTTGTGTCTTTAAGTTCAACGTCCATTAACATGGATAAAAGCGGTTTTTCAAATACACTCTAATTCTTCAGTGCTTGTTTGGATTGAAATTAGTTACACTGCCTCATCATCCTGTACTGTATCAATTAAAGGTTTCTCTCAAGCCATGATAACATGTTCTAGAAACCGTTAGGTGTGTGTAATAACTCAAACTCCCCAATAGTGCTTTCTTTTTTAAGCAACAGAAGAAGCTACGTCTAAAAGAGGGCATTGTGTAGGCTAAGTCCCTAGCCGTTTAGCAAACTTGATTGACACAACATTCATTCAGCCGCTGTTCTATTATGTCAAAGTACAAAAATCATCACAACAGACAAACAGATCTGACTTTGCTGTACTTTCTCCCATAACGCAAATGTAGTTTCCAAGTGTTCATTCCTTTGAACTTATAATAGGTCAAGGTACGAACAAACATGTTTGGATGTTCGTTCAAAATGTGGTGTACAAATTTTCAAATAAATTAAATGATCCATAAACTCCATTTTGCAAAAGGAAGGATCTCGATATTTTCGCAAATCTCATTTTGTCTCAAAAGTCTATTTGCAACAATAAAATAAACATGCACAAAATAAATAATTGTTGTTGTTTCTTAAGGATTATCCATACATTGTTCCAACTCTATACAAGAGTACACCAGGAAGAAATACACAAAATCATTTATGTATAAAGGGTTTGTTTCTTTGATAAAATACCATACCACTTGTATGTCTGAATTTTCAAGTGCTTTCCCTAGTAAGAATACTAAATAGTGTGTATAAAAGAAATGACAAAAGTCAACCATTTGCTTTGTCATCTTTATCTTTGGAAATTATAACTGCATTTACTTTTTTGACGTATACATTTTGTCCTCTCCCCAGGATGACTGGCAGGTGCTGCAGCATTTCAAACAGAAGGGGATGAGTACAGCAAGCACATCTTATAATATTCCATTTTTTAAGCATCTGCTTCACTACTTTTTGACCTTTTTGCAAACTTTAATACAATCCAATTAAGATTGAAAACGTTCCTTTGACTACCAAACCAGGCAACTCAATTTAACGATTACCAAAGATTTGTAAGTTGGTCTGAAAGTAGCAGACAAAAAACTAATTACCAATACGTAAGCAAGTATTTGTTTGGCACAAATATTGTTAATAATTTATGTGGTATGTGAATATTTAGTTGCAAGGCATACATAGCCAACTAATCTCTGAACGAAGAAAAATGACAAATCTTGGAGACTGAAGCACATGAATTGAATTGAGGGATTATATGAAGTTTGGAGGAGCACCTGTTCATCATTGATCAATGGCGTGATCAATCAACTTTAGGCCTAGCAGCTTGAAGCATCTCAACAATGAGAGTCTTCACATCCCTAAAAGAAAAACAGTAAAAGAATCACTTCTCTGTGGAAAATAAACCCAACATGCTTCAGGAAAGGTTATTCTTCCTAATTCCTTATCGGAAACCCATAAGCCCATGGCAATAGGAAGCTCACAACTTAGTTATTCAGCAAAGGAGTCCTTGGCATGGACATGATGAATCTCATCATCCCAAAAGGACGAAAAAAGATAGAAAAATGGTATTTGTTTGATTAACAGCATCAAGTTTAATCAACTGAACAGTAAAGCCTAGACTAATACAGTAATACTACCATTTTCATCAAATTTCACACAAGCATGGAATTGCATAAGTAAACTGGAAAACAGAAGAGCATATTTGATCTAATGAATATAGATATGTCCTTTTTTGCAGATGGGAGTTTATATCAAATATGATGTCTCACTTTCTATCTTCAGCACGTCGAGGGAAAGGTACACGAAGCTTGAAAGTATCACCCTGGTAACCAGCCTACAAAAAAAAAAATCTTCTAATAAATAAGGTGCAAATTTCAAACTCAAAAAACTATCCAAAAACTGCAGGGCTGAGGATAAAAGACTATTGAAAAGACCAACTTATTAAAGACTTCATTTGTCAAATTTATAAGTGAATTTTAAAATAAAAATAGTTCCTAAAGTAATAGGCAAAACAATTATTAAAAAAGAAAAAACATAACGAAGGAAGTACCTTAACATTGAAACCAAGACTATCCAAATCTAGTATGTCGGCAAAGTCCACTTGCAGATGATGATGATGAATTCAGTTAAATTAATGCTGAACATCATACCCCCATGATGATTGATGAATACAAGACAATTAGAGAGTCATCCTCATAGATTCTTTTAAGCCTGTTAATGTGGCACCCCACTGAATATTAATATCACACATCACACTAAGATATCATATTGCACACTGGTTTAACAAAGTAATTTTACATGATATTAGCAATTGAATTAAAGAGCTTCTTTTATTTTTTATATTGTATACTGTAGAATGGTCAAGACAACATACTGGAACTGAGGTCCAATGCTGCACAATCACTTTGTTATCTTCAGCATGATCTTTGTTCATATGAGACTGTTAAACAACACAGTTTATCTATATTAGAATAAAAAATGTCCGACTTCTGAAAGGCATTGTAGATGTGTAACATATAATGGTCGATTAGAGATCACTACCGCCACTGGCTTGGAAAACTGAGCTATGGGGTCAACTTTTGCAGATTTATACTCATCTCCACTAAACTCTGAAAATCAAAATCAAAATCAAAAGAAAAACATGACATAAATTGTCAAGGACGATATAGAGAACACACAAAATTCACTTATGGTCCAGAGATGATATTTGCTCATTCATGAAGCTTTCCATTGTGATGGCAAGACATTATGATCAACAATTAAGTAGATAAAGATAAAAAAATTTACCCCAAAATGCAATGATTTATTACAGATTCTTTGCAATAAAAATGAAGGCTATCCTAAAACCAGATAACCAGTACAGTTTCCAATCGAATAAACCTACTCGAAAGACTTGGTTCTTATCATCCCATATGATGCAGAATGCACCATCATCAAGAAATCCTCTACTTAAAATACAAACAATCTCAGTACGTTGGTTTAGAGGGTTTTTTTTTACGGTGTTTTATTTTTTTATAATATTTATTAGGAATCTGGATGATTTGTTCACCTAGATGCTTAAGTGTTTCTTAATTACTTAGGAAGCCCACAGGTAACATTCACAAGAGAGAAAAACTCATCTGAAAAAGAGTATCTCTAAAGTGAGAAAATAAGGATAAAACCACTCTTAAATTTTAGTAGGTTAAGATCACAATACACTTCAAATTAAATCAAGAATGGATATTATGTTGCTCACTTTAGAGACTAGCTCACATTAGAAGAGCTTTCTCCCAACTTCACACCATCCAAACACCCACAAATCTAAAACCCTAAAACCTCTCCTATTGCTGCAAATCACCCTTACCTTCAAGGCTTCAACTATAATGAATAATCCTTCAACCATACCCCTCTTGTTTAAACTAACTCCCTACCCCTAACACCAGAACTGCTCAGCATACCTGATATAATTAACTACCATTATTCTAACAGCTAACTAGTAACTATTATATATTATTCTAACAAACTACTTCAGAGACTTTATTAAGATGACAAAAAGTTTACACAATAATTACATCCTTTAGTTTAATAATAAAAAAAAAGCAAATCAGAAAATTAAACCAACAAGAGTGACAGGGTTAACAAACCTCCTGATCCTAACAAAGCCGTGGCAACACCTGACACAAATCGTACAACTTTTGGTTCAATGCGCAAGAATCGGAAGTCTCCAAAGTCAACCTTCAATATTGGACGGTTTCATAGTTGTTAATTATACAACAATAAGAAGAAGGAAAAGACATGAATTACAAAGAAGAGTGATGAACAAATTTACCCAAAATGCATTGGGATGCCTCGCCAAATATGCAGCTCGAACGGCTTCTCTTTCATTTTCAGGTACCTGAAAAAAAAAATTCAGCAATGCATTTAAACTTCAAAATCTTCATATAATGATTCTATAATATAACAACTATATAATCCAATATGCAATAGTAAAAGGAAATGAAAACACAAAAAGAAACCATGTATAGCTGGGGGATGAACAGAAGATCATAACTTACAGAGATAGCATCACCATGTACAGTAATCACTAAATCAGTCCTATCTTCAGGATCTCTAGCCACAAGCAATGAACATTTAGGATTGGCAGTTAGGTCCTGAAAAGGAAAACAAAAAGATTCTTTGGCAATGGAAGCAAGCTTTTAACTGTAGGTGGTCTCAAGAATTATAAATGTTAACAAGACCATGTGCTGGTTGAAGACAGGAAAAATAGGATTTGAAATTGAACTTGTGGTATTGTACAAGCCAAGCTCAGCATAACGTACTGAATGATTATATATAATATAAGCCGGTTAACAAAACCACATTCAACATCAAATCCTATTTCTTGTGAAGTCAGTTCACAACCCGAAGCACTTTTAATCTTTAAAATTTAAATTATTTATATTTATCATTTTGTAACAATAGGAAAATTTTGGAGGAAAAAAAGAAAAACCTTCGAATGAACTGCCAAGTCGCTCACTGCTAATATAGGATATCCATTTGAATCACAAGCAAAGTCAACCATAGACCCTGATGGATAACCATCGAACTTCTGCATGTTAAAAATCAAAAGAAGACCAGATGACAAGAGGGTATTTAAGTTGTCTTCCAATAAACACAAACAAAATTCCAGGCAAAATATATTTACACAAAAGGCAGCAAGGTTTCAATTTTATTGCTCTGCCAGACTTGGATTTTGCTATTGCTGTTGTTACTAGAATGGGAAGGGTGTTTGCAGTTTCATTAGTCCTTTAGTACCAGAAATAACTGAAGATTCGGGCACAACTAAACTCCCAGAAAGACAAAATGTCCTTTCTCCATGTCTCACCAGGAAAAATAATAGTTATATGCTAACACAATTTTTCTATTTTTCAAAGGTGATTGCAGATCATTTCAACATCAGAGAAGATAGTTATTGGCTTGTTTGATTTCCTTCTCACTTTTTTAATTTAAAAAAACTGTTTTATAAAATAATTTAATACTACCCAGCAATCAATTTCTCAAAAAAAAAAAATATTAAGTTTTGAAAATTGTTTCCAAAAACAAGTGCTTTAAAAACCAAAGAATAGAAAGAGCTGGGAGATGTTTTCACATATTCTGTTTTGTGATCCTAGTATGCAAGTCATCTGGACTGATGCTGCATTAGTGAGGCACAAACTTGGTGTGATCGCGCACATGTCTGCTTTTTTTTTTTTTTTTTCTTGAAACCTAGAAACAGTTTCTAAAACCAGAAACCAAACACACCCTAAGTTTTTGATCCTCATGAATTACACTCAGCTATGATCACCAAACTTTTAACAACATAGGAAAAACTACCAGTTGTACAAAATACAAATCACATAGTAAGGAAAGCACAGAAACCTTCGAGAATGTAGAGAGCATCCCACGCACGCTACGATCAAGGACAGTTCGAATTTCCTCAACTGGTGGAAGTCTAGCAGCTTTTTCCTATCATAGCAAAACAGCTCCAATCAATAAATTAACACAACCAATCACACACACACACAAATATATATTTCAATGTTAAACAACATCAAAGTTCACACCTAACAGATTGAATAGAACTGATAAGTGATAACCGATACAATACCTGATGTGCTTGAATCAATTGAAATACACCATCTTTGTTGATGTTAGCATCACCAGGCGACACAGTCTGATTCAGAAACCATCAATAGAACAAATATTATTATTTTTTCATAAAAATAATCATCACCGAAAGAACAATGGACTTTGTATCATTGAGCACTTCAGAATTTCAATCACACGATAGAAACAGACAAGAAAACAAGCAAAAACAAAAAAATATATATATTCCAAACTCCAATCAAGTGATGCAAAGTTCAAATTTCGAAGCGTGCAAGCTAAGTACGGTTCAATTGGGTGGAAGGAAGAGAAAGAGAGAGGTACCGGAGCGGAGGATTGTGGTGAAGCGGCCATGGAAAGAGTGAGAGTGAGAGGGGAGAAGGAGAAGGAGAAGTTCGGTGAGGAAGGGTAGCGTGTAAGAGAGAAGGGAAGGGTATTATAGCCATTTGGGTGACGAAAGGGTAAGACCCTCGTCAATGGCGTCACCATGCTCTTCATGTTGGTGTTGTGTTGTGTGTATACCAAACTCTCCTGAAAACTGAATATACCAACCCAAGTCCAACACACAACACAAGTACTCATCTTGCCATTTTGGTAACAAACTAACACTTGTGTTTGTTTCTTTCCGACCAAATAACTTTTCTTCAATTTTTTTAATTTTTTTTAAAGGAATTCAAATAATCATAGTATAAACTGTTTTGTATTAAATAGATATTAAACTTTATTTTTTACAAATTGTAATTTAACATTTTTCATTTTCGCCAAAAAAAATTATTTTTATTCCTTGCAAAATATATGTGTTAAACAGTGAAAAAATATTTTAAACAATGAAAAAAATGCTTGCTAAAGCACTTTAAACACAAAAATAAAAATAAACATATTTTACCATAACTAAAAAAAAAACAAAATTGCAAGGATGATAATTAAAAAAGCACTAAATTGTAGGAAAAAATATTTAGGTTTAAGAAAAATTGTTATTTATGACTATTTTAAAAATATAAAAATTACTTTTATACTGTAATTAGATAATTATGTAAAATTATTTTATATTTTCAGTGCATATTTTTTTTATTAATTGATAATGTAAAAACTTTTACATGCCTAACTATTAAATTCAGTTTTTAATCTATAATAAGTTAATTAAAACACGCTAATAGTGTGCTTTAATTATTTTAAAGAAAATAAACATTGTTTAATTGACAAATTTAAAAAGGTAAAATAATTATTTCTCATGTACATCCCCTAAGATTTGTTAAGAAAAAATAATATTTATACTTGTGTAACATATGCAATAAATAATATTTTTTAAATTTAATATTTTTAATATGAACATCAATATTAATAGAAAAATAATTATGTATATATTTTTCTCTATTTACAATAATATATGTAATAAAATATATTTATTAAGAACTAATACACATTTAACTACTACTAGTTCTGTAAAAATAGAAAACTAATTATAAAAAAATAAAACTTGAAAGACTAATAATTTAATATCATGTAAATTTATTAAAATATATCATTAATTAGGCATGGAAAAATTCAATTAAATAAATAATTGAAAAAGAACGGAGCACACTAATGGTAGCACAAGGCGTGAACAACAAAGGTAAAAAAGAGAACCTCGAGGAGAACGTAAGGGAAAAATAAAGGCACAAAATATTTTTTGAGGAAGTTTTATTTGTAGCGTGAAAAATTATCCAATGGTCAGAGGTTAAGGGGCATCGTTAATCCAATAATCCCAAATGAAACGTACTAGTATATATTGAGTACCCAACCAATATCTACTAACGCACTGATCTAAAAAAAACGATGAAACAATAAAAACATAAACAGAATTTAAACTCATTTCCCGTTACCTTCCTTGCCCCACTCATGAATATTGAGTACCCAACCAACTATTTTTTGTGGTTCAATTGGTTCAAAATGGGAACACAGTAATAAAGAACTGAACTACAATGACATAGCATCTGAATAAAGGAAAATCAGAACAGCAATAGAGAAGGAAGGAATTTTTTTTTATATTATTTCGTACGGTACAAAATTTTAAAAGAAAAAAAAACTAAAATCCTACATTACTCAATTTTGACTCTCTTAAAGAATCTTAAAGAGAAAAGTTAAAAATCTGAATGGTGTATTTTATATCTTTCACCTTCATTAAAACTGAATACAAAAGGAAGCATTTATAATCCCCCCTTCAAACTCAAGGTGGAGGGTTGCTAGAGAAATGTTGCACATTGAGTTTGCCTCTTAGCAACTCAAATCTAGTTGAGGAGAGAGGCTTGGTTAATATATCAGTCCATTGATTCAAGGTTGGCATCTGATAAATGAGAAGCTGTTTGGACAGGACCTTTTCTCTGACAAAGAAGACATCAATCTCCATATGATTAGTTTTACTATGAAAAACAGGATTATGAGCACTAGCTACTGCACTCTGATTGTCACAGAGCAGTATAGGAGTAGAGAAGGGAACCTGAAGTTCCTGTAACAGAGCCTGAACCCAAGTTAATTTAGCTGAGGTTTGAGCTATACTGTGATATTCAGCCTCCGTACTGGATCTGGTTGTAACTTGTTGTTTTCTTGACCACCAAGAGATCAAATTAGGACCTAAGAAAATAGTAGAGCCAGAGGTTGATCTTCTGTCATCAACATCAGAAGCCCAATCAGCATCGCACATGGCTGTAATTGATAAAGGTTTCCCAACAGCAGCAGGTTTCATGAGAAGACCATAGGAGAGGGTGCCCTTAAGATACCTTAGGATTCTCTTGACTGCCCCCTAATGAGTGTCTAAGGGATTTGCCATGAATTGGCAAACTTTATTAACAGCAAATGCAATTTTTGGTCTTGTTAGAGTAGCATACTGCAAAGCACCAACTGTAGATCCGTAGAGAGTAGGATCTTGAAATAAATCACCACCAATTTTAGACAGTTTGCAAGAAAAGGCCATATGAGAAGAAATAGAATGAGCTTCAGCCATGTGAGTCCTGTGAAGGAGGTCTTTAATGTACTTGCCTTGAGTCATGAGAAAAGACCTATCAGGTAGATACTTGATCTCAAAACCCAAGAAATAGTCCAATTGACCTAGTTGTTTGAGAGAGAATGCAGAATTAAGTTGAGTTGTAATCTGCTGGATGAGAAAAGATGAGTTGTCGTTGAGGATAATATCATCCACATATACTAGAAGAAAAATAGTGTGAGCTTGACGCTTATACATGAAATGATGGATCACACTTGCTAGCTTGAAACTCAAACTGAATCAAAGTAATTTTTAGTCGGTCAAACCACAGCCTTGGTGCTTGTTTCAGCCCATAAAGGGCCTTGTTAAGCTTACAAACAAAGGATTTGTCTTCAACTTCAAATCCTGAAGGTTGCACCATGTAAACTATTTCATCTAAAAGGTCATTGAGGAAAGCATTATTCACATCCAATTGAAATAACCCCCAATTATTAGTAAGGGCAAGAGTAATGATAAGCCTAATAGTGATAGGTTTAACAACAGGAAAAACGTCTCATGAAAGTCAAAACCATGGACTTGGTGAAAGCCCTTGGCCACTAACCGAGCTTTGTACTTGTTGATGGACCCATCCGCATTTTCTTTGATCCGAAAAACCCATTTACACCCTACTGCTTTTCTGTTAGAGTGCAAGGGAACTAAATCCTAGGTGTGATTCTTTAGTAAGGCAACATATTCAAGTTGCATGGCAGAAAGCCAATTTGGATAAGCGAGATCCTGTTTAACACCTTTTGGTTCACTATGTGCCAAAAATAGTGAATGATGAATTCGAGGAGTATGTATCCCTGATTTGGACCTAGTTTGCATAGGATGAGCATTGGTAGTTCTAGAAACAGGCTCACCATGTTCAAGGGATTCATGAGGGGATGAGAAATCAGATTCAGGTTGTGACACAGATGTAGGACTAGTTTCATTATTATGGAGAATGTTATTTGAGGACAAAATAAGTTACTGTGAGGGGACAACAGCAGAGATGGGAGAGGAAATAGAAAGCTGATGTGTAGGGGTTGGAGAGGTCAAAGAGGAGTTATGACAAGGTAGAGACAAGTCAGGATTAAGTGTAAAATATTGAGAGAAAGAGGTAGCCTGAGTAGGACTTTGCTTGAAAAAATCACAATATGGAAATCGCATTTCATTAAAAATAACATCTTTGGAAATGTAAATTTTGCCTGAAGTAGATAGACATTTATAGCCTTTGTGGGAAGATGAATAGCCTAGAAATACACATTCTTGTGATCTGAAATCAAGTTTGTGGGTACTGTAAGGTCTCAAGAAAGGGAAACAAGCACACCCAAAAGTTCTTAGAAATTTGTAGTCTGGTGATTTGTTAAACAAGATTGTGAAAGGAATGTTAAAATTTAAAGATGCAGTAGGTAGTCTATTAATTAGATATACTACAGTAGTGAAAGCAAAGTCCCAAAAGGCAAGAGGCAAAGAAGCATGATGAAGGATTGTAAGACCAAGTTCAACAATGTGTCTATGCTTTCTTTCAACCACACCATTTTAATGGTGTGAGGGAGGGGGGGGGGGGGGCAAATCAATCTATGAGTGATGCCATGATTAGGCAAAAAGGTAGTGAAAGGCTTGTATTCTCCCCCCCCCCCCCCCCCAATCAGATTGGACATTTTTTATTTTGTGGTTTAGTTGAAGTTCCACCATAGTCTAGAGGACAACAACATAGATGACTCTTGAAGCTTTAGGTTGGGAAAGGAATACAGACCATCAACAACAACAACACCTTGAAGCAAAGTTTCATGAGTCCCCTGAGATTTGACAAGATAATGATGAGGGTGAAACTCAAAGAAAACAGAATTGTCCTTGGCAAATTTGTTCACACTTAACAAATTTTTGGTAATAGATGGGACATGAAGTAAGTTGTTTAGTCTAAAACAAACATGTGAGTTAATAGGAGACAAAAAGGAAGAAGAACCAGAACCATTAATATGAAAACCTTGACTGTTTCCAATGAAAATTTGGTCCGGACCCTCAAAGTGACCTAGTTGATGGATGTTCTGAGGCTCACCGGTGACATGAAATGATGCGCCTGAGTCAGGGATCCATGCAGAATGGGCAGCACCTGTAGAAGAGACATTGGCAAGCATGACACTAGGAGTAGCTGAGGTGACATTAATATCTTGACTGGAGTTTTTCAAATTGGGATTCACCCAAGTGTTGGAAGTTCTATTGTTAGACTGAGAATGATTAATCTGCACAAGTTGTAGAGTCTGGGGATCATAGAGCACAAGAGACTCATGGGGATGATAATTTGAATCAGCCCTGTAAAAACAAATGTTGGAAGTGTGACCATATTTCAAGCAAATTTGGCATTGAAAGTTCGCAAAACGTCCTCCACGGACCCTCCCATTACCGTCGCCACGACGATCACCATTGTTGCCACAGCCTCCACTACTGCAGCCATATCCACCATTAGAATTATTGCGAGTGGTAGTATCATTTGAGTTAGGGAGCACATACCCTTGAGTGTAATTGATAGAGGGAGCAAATGATTGTTTACGAAATTTGCTGGCTCGGGATTCACGTGCAAGAAGGAGAGCCTCAATTTCGGCGACAGGAGGAGTCTCGAACTTGCTTTCAATAATAGAGATCACTAGTGCATAATCCTGTGGTAGGCCTTCAAGAATGGCATCGACGTGTTCTTCATGAGGTACCGGATTGTCGACGTGTGCGAGTTCGTCAACAATGTTCTTGATCTGCGATAAGAACTCACGCATCGTCTTGCCGTCAAGGGAGGTGGAGCGAAGGTCAGTGCGAAGTTGGTGGGCATGCGCCTTCGTTTGCATATGGAAGTACTCATGAATTTTATCCTAGCCCTGATACGAGTGAATCGAGCCAATGACTCGAGAGAGAATCGACTTCGACAATGTTGATTGAAGCCATGTGAGGAGTGTTTGGTCTTGGACTTCCCAAGCCTCATACGCGGGATTCACTTTGTTCGCAATGCGATCTTCATCAGTGAGATATCGTTGAGGAATTGAAGGGTTAACGACAAATCGCTGAAGTTTATGTGATTTGATGACAGGTTCAATTTGTTGTTTCCAATGTAGATAATTAGAGTCATCAAGTTTTTCAGCGATTAAGTTGGGAAAAGATTGAGGCGCAGAAGGAGAAGGATTCGAGGTAGCCATAGACAAAAAGAAGAGTTAGGTTTAAAAAAAAATTAGGGCTTACCACTAGACCAAATGGTTGTGGATACCATGTTAAAGAGAAAAATTAAAAATCTGAATGGTGTATTTCATATCTTCCACCTTTATTAAAACTGAATACAAAAGGGAACATTTAGAGTGTTGCCCTTATCAATATAAGGGGCAAAGGCTGAAAGCAAAATAACAAACTAACCAAAGAATATTATGATGTTGTAACAGAATGAAAAGAAAAAATAGAATGAAAAAAAATAAAAAACAGATATTTTTCATAATCTATCCTAATAAAGAAAAATATTGAAAGAGAATTTTTTTTTTTCTTTCTATTAATTGAAGTTAAGCTAATAACTCTTTAAATCATTCTGATACATAAAAATCCTGCATGTCATCAAATCTCTGTCCATCATCAGAGGATCCTTCATCAAAGATCTTCACTATAATACTATCCTCCAACTTTTGCAGCAATCAATAAATAAATATAACAATTATGGCCACTAGCCAAATACCACGTACAATAGTTGTTCTTTATATAAAAAAAAATGAAGAGATTATAATAAGGTTGTTTAGTGCTGTGCTGGGGTTTCATCTCTCACAAGAAAAATAATAGTACCTCCATAAAAAAGTAAAACTAATTAAATTAATAGTTTAAGATTTGAATCTCGTATGTGATTGACTGCATAATAAACTAGAAAAAAAAATATTCATTTTATATACACGCTCACGATCCCAATGAAAATTAAATTAATCTTCAGTTTCCGTAACAATATTATGATTAGAAAAAAAAGTGGAATTTACAAAATTAATCCAGCAATGCAAACGAAACAGCGTCAAATCAAATGTATAACAAGAATAAAGAATGGTACATACAGAGAGAGGGGGGATATGAATGGGAATTGGAATTTCAATCGGAGTGTGGATGACGATAGGCAAGGTAAGAAGAGAGTGAACGAAACAATCGTTGGAACGGGAGGCAGAAGAGGAGGCGCAAAACGACGTCGCTGCTCAACCTCTCGGGATTGCAAGCAATGAATTGGCAAAGATGCGCCGATGCGTGCGCCACTCTCGGCACCACGTTGCTGTTCAGCACCATCCTTGCCTTGTTCTTGATCTATTCTACTGCGCTACTTGGTCGTTTTCTTCTCCCTTTACCCTGTCCTTGATCCTTGATCCGTATTCACATCAAAGTCAAACTCTATTTTCAGACTCGCCTCTGTTTATTGGAACTGATGCTCTTCTAGGTTGCTTAGTTATTGTACTATTTGGATTTGGACTATGCCATTTTACCTTTTTATTGTTTAAATTTATATAAATTTAAAAGATAAAAATAAATTAAAAAATACTAATACAAAATGGATTTAGTTGAATTCCAACTTATATTTCTTGTTCTAGTTTTACATTTTTTGTTGTGGGTTCTTAAAGCCAATAATTTATGATTTAAGTACTGCTTCCACTGAATTTTTAATTAGGTTATTGAATTTTGTTTTTGTTTCAATTGAATCTTAAAGTTGTATTTATTTTTTAATTAAGTCATTGAATTTAATGAAAAAATAACTATAAATTCAAGAATTCGACTAAAATAAATATAAATTCAAGAGTTCAATTAAAACAAATAAATAGATATCTAATTAAAAATTTGAAGAACACAAAACATATTACAACAACTATTTTTCAGTGAATTTTTTTTAAAATTTTTTCTTCAATGAATTTTTCTGAATATTTTTAATTATTTCAGTTTATCCATTTCATCTTTATTTTTAAATTAAATTACATTTTTATAAAAAATATCAATAATTAAAAATAATCTTGAATCACAATATAAAATTTTCTATCATAAAATCTAAAATATAATTTATATGTTCCCAAATATTTATTTCTTACAAATTTTAATTCTAATATAATTATATATTTAAAAAATTATTTATTTATTATCAATTTTAGCTATGTAAAATAAAAATTTATCTTGTGCACAAGCTGAAATACTAATATACTTTATATAAAAAAAATATTTGCATAGTTTAATGAGAAGGAGAAGGATGCAAAAATTAACCATATTATTGTTCTCTTTAAAAAAAAAAAAAAAAACTGGTATTAATTGTTTTCCTGTTGGGTCTTAACACAAATTAAACTCTATCAATTATCAATCACTCGCGTTTTGGTCTCTAGGACACGTAACCAATTAGGCACTTAATATGCCACCCAAAAGCAATTTCCTATACTAACTTCCACTCTTGGTTTTTGCAAGAAATTCACATTGTAATAACCCATCAATCTACATCATATTTAAAACAGTAAATACATGCGTTGTCCCTCAAAAGTAGGCATTGTGTGTTTTTAGTTGATTGGCATTAGATTATGGGAGACCTATGTGTATACTCAACACACCATATGAATTTCTCCATTAAGGTTTCTGAATATCAAGTGACACAAAAGACTGCTGTACACAACAGAATCTTCAGGGACTTAGAGGATTGGTAAATTTGTAGATGAGAGCAGATTGAACAATACAGTGTGTTTGGATTAAATTCATGTGGGAAAAAATCAATTAAATTTTCATGGCAAAGACAAAGCAACAAATATTTGTTTCTACTTTTTGATGGTGTCACCATGATTTTGTGGAGTAAAATTGATTTTTGTGTGTTATCCAAACGCACTAACATTCTTAGAGGTGCACGAAAATTTACAATTAACGGACAAGCATGAGTATATGTCTCAGCCTTTGTAACTGAATTTCCTAGGACCATAATGACCAGCAAAGCGAAGAAAACAATCATATCAAAAGCTGAAAAATACGCTGAAATTCTTGACCAACCTATAGAATGAATTGCAACAATTATTAATTATTATTTATGATTGATGAACTTTATCAGTCCATTTATCCTCTCACCACTCTGCTACCTGCACTTCCTAGGATTCCTTTTTTAACTTCATTTAGAAGAAACATCATTATGAGAGAATAATCCCATTACAAATGTGATTAAACTTAAAAACCCTAGGATTCAAGAAATCCTTTATTCTCCAAGTAAGTAACTACTTGTCCAGCCATCAAAGTGGGTGTTGGACAATCCCCATTTTCCTGCTTTATTTCAATCTGAAAAAAAGATGATCATGTTAAACCACATACATGTACGTAACACACCATACACGGCAAAAGAAACGTGTAAACAACTTTAGTAGCTCCATGAACACATACCTCACAGTTTATGGGTGGTTCATAAGGATCATCAATGCCGGTAAAACCTGTGCAATTTCACAGTTCATAAAGGTAACATGGTAGAATTCAAAATCAGCAGTTAGAATTTAAGAAATGATTCAAGCAATGTTTTACAAATGTTTGGATATAAAGGAAAGTTGTCAAACAAGAAGCATGAAGATAATGCAAGGAAAATATATTTCAGATGCAATGCAAGCCCTGAATTCTGTCAACAATTAGCAACATTGGTTGTAGGAGCAAATCTCTGACCAAGGAGACTGATTTTCAAATTTCATTGTTATAACCCATAGCCAAACTACAAGTCATCTTACCTCTGGTGTTCCAGAAAGTACCCAACAAAACCAATTAACTACTGCCTTATTTTTTTTAGATAGTTTTTATTATGAAAACAAGAATTTCCACACTCCTTGAAAATAAGTTCATAGACAAACTACCCTTACTGAATTATACCATGGCCAACAGCCAAATATGCTCAACCTAAAACACTTAACCACAAGGATCTGGGAACCAAACTAGTTATTAACTCTTAACATCATGTACAGGCTCAAGAAAAAAAGTATAGGGTTAAATGCTTCCTTGAAATATGCATTCTTCCCATCCTAGTTAACAATGCAGAACAAACTTAATTTTGGGCTTCCTTCATTTTATTTTCTTTCTAGCTATGTGTCAATTACAGTTTACTTAGAAGGGTGGGACAAAGCCTTCGCAAGTGAAACACATTACAATAACACACCTTTGATTTTCCCCGCACGAGCAAGCTTATAGAGGCCTTTTGGATCTCGTGCCTCACACAATTCTAGAGGCATGTTCATGAAAACCTGTAAATACAATTCCACTATCAAATATCATATAAACCAACTAATACAAATGATAAGAAATGCCTAATGGTGCCTTGCCTCAATAAAATTTGCATCAGGTAACATGGCACGGCAAGTGTCTCGGTCTCTTCTGTAAGGAGATATCAGACTAGCAACACATATTAAGCCAGCATCAGCAAACAGTTTTGCCACTTCTCCTGGATTAAATAATTTTCTGATCAGTAAAACCAAGTTGATATGCATCAGATTTTTTAATACACAGCAGCTAGACTTAAAACTGATGCAACCAAAGTACAGTTGACTCATCAAAAAACATCTATGATCTATTTCTGCCATATATGTAGATCACTAAGATCAGATTCATGTTGTATGTAAACAGCATAATTTCATACAAATAAGCCAGCATCAGCAAACAGTTTTGCCACTTCTCCTGGATTAAATAATTTTCTGATCAGTAAAACCAAGTTGATACGCATCAGATTTTTTAATACACAGCAGCTAGATTTAAAACTGATGCAACCAAAGTACAGTTGACTCATCAAAAAACATCTATGATCTATTTCTGCCATATATGTAGATCACTAAGATCAGATTCATGTTGTATGTAAACAGCATAATTTTATACAAATATCAGTTTTGGACGTGGCATGGTAATATGCTCCCACTTTGTATGAACAATTTGCCTATACTTCCTTTTGCAAACACCACCTACATTACTGAAATATCTACTCAAATTAATAGATATATATTACCATATTTCAAGTTCAGAAAAACAGCAAACCAAAAAAGTCATGATAAAGCAATACATCATAGAAGACCTTCCATCCTTTTGATTCAATCATTCAGCAACACAGTTTTTCATAGCAAAAAGACATGAACAGTTATCAATCGGTTGCTCCAAGGGATAACAAAAATGTAATATTTATCATGCTGGTATAGACTAATATCACTCTAATATCTACCCTCGGCCACATAACCAAATAATTAATATATTAAACTGACTATCAAGTTCTTGTTACTGCATTTACTAAAAGCATTTGTTTACAGGAGCAAGCTTACCAGTTCTGCGAATATTTTCAGCGCGATCTTCGGCTTTGAAACCAAGATCCTTGTTTAGTCCATGTCGAAGGTTATCTCCATCAAGGACATAAGATAACTTTCCCTTTGAGTGCAGTTCTCTGCTTAGGGAACATGCCAATGTGCTTTTTCCTGAACAGTATGAGAAAGCAATCAATACAACATGTCAAAGGCACCTTACGCATAAACTTACTCAAAGGAATTTCAACGACTGCATTATTTACTGGTATCCTACATACCTATAGTTCATGAGTGAGTCAAAAGAAAAACATGGAACGCAGCATCTCTTAAATGTGATTTGAAAGGCATGAGATGGAATAAATGCAACATTTTGGGAAGAGCTTGGACTCTATGCCCCCCATTTTCCGTTTAATAATTCAGGACAAGTCACCCTGAACCCAAAAAATGAATGAAGAACCATAGGTACAATAGGGAGTATACCATCTGCACACTGGCCAATTTCACTAAGGGCAGAGGATGATTACCAGAATCCAAATAGCGGAAAACATTTGTATTTAAGTTTCTTTCAAACTTTCTAGTTTGTCTATAAATTTACTATAAGGTCCCAATTTTCTTCTTCCAGAGGTTTTAAGAAAATATACATGCACAAGTGTTTGAACCTTAATTAACCAATTTATTCTATAGTCTGCATAATGTTAAAACTAGTCAAATAACATATACCTTCCATATCCTATCATCTATGACAACCATAAATTGTCAATGAAAGCTGTCTGTACTTAGCAATGTCCAGTGCTTGCATATATGCTTTGATTGGATTGAACCAGTTCAGCTGGTTGAACTAATAAACTTGAGACTAGATTAGGTAGACAATTTGTTTCATTTTGTGAAGGGAATAGTTTATTAAAGTGGGTAAACATTACATTCTTTGGTAGAACAGATACATGAATTACAAATGAAAACAGAGTGCAGACTTGAAAGCATGTTTGGTAAATTACCATGCAATGTGACAGATAATACTTACCTGCTGATCAAGTCAAGTTAAAGAGAAAACCTAAATTCAAGGAGCAACTAAAGCATGATGAAAAGCATAAGCATCACAAACAGCAATAATATGATGTTTTCCATGCCAAAAAAGAATTGAATATCTGGAAACAATGATGAAAAATCGCAAGCACTAAGCCATTAACAAAACAACATAAACCTGATCCGCTGAGTCCAGTAATCCATACAACACATCCCTTTTGGTTAAGTAGCTTCTGCCTTTCAAGCCTTCCTACTTGACAATCTTGCCAAAAGATATTAGTTGAATTGCTCAGAGTTGCCATAGCAAGCAAGTTCCCTTGTCTTCTCTACAGATCAATATTAAGCTAGCAATTTCATTTCCTGGATTACTGCAGGATCAAAACATAAAAGAGAATCTTAGAATAGAAAAAGTGCATGATGGTAGTAATACAACCGTGCAAGAAACTTGGTAAGTGCTTCATCAGGGCAAGCATTACAACAGCAGTGCAGGCCACAGAATTGAAAGCATGACAACATGCCTCAATTTCATACAGTAGAATGGTGATCTCACCACTCACACTTGTTTGTGTCAAAAAGAAGCATGACCTCTTTGACATAAATAGCGTCTACATACATTGTACATATTAAAGGTTTCCATAAAGTTTAGGATGAGTCATGAGACCCTCTTCTGTGGATTTGGATCTTCTACTATTCTTGACTATCAGGACACGATTCTACTGAAAAGAGAAAGACTCAATTTTAATTTTAAATATAACAAGTGACCCCTAGACCATATATAACCAATCATGGTGGGTCCTTATACAATAAAAAAGTAGTATCTTCTCACTCTATCCAAATCCTCAAAATATGTACCAAAACCCACTCTATTATATTTCAAAAAGTCACTTCCGAGTAAAATTGGGCTCGAATCCTTTTAAGTAAATCTCTTCAGAACAAAAAAAATGCTGTTAAGAAAAGAGATCCCACGTGAGCCATATTTCCTGACAGAAATTAGTTTTTGACAAAAATTGGCTGATCGTTCGCACCTATAACATGTTAACAAAAAAACTCTATTCTCAAACAAGATTCATAAAATTAACTAGATGTAGACCCTTTACTTTCTTTTAAAATATGATTCATGCATGCCAATTCTACAAGCAACAAACTCGATGATTGATTTGATGACAAAAGGCAATGAATGTGGAATGGCCCAACAACACAACGCCCATTAGTCCCCATGGAGAGGCTTTAGTTCCTTTCTAGAAGAAAACAGAAAGCATTGGTTAGTTGGCATGGCCACACACTCCAATTCCATGTCATCACTTTATAAAAACAAAACATTTTTCAATTCAGTGAGTGATTCTCTACCCACCCTTTTCCTTGAAATACCATGATCCATCTAAAATCAATGCCTCTACATCACAATGTCCAGTTAATTATCATCAAGGATTGAAAAAAAACACAGAAAAAGATGATTCAAATTATCTGGTTTGTAACAAAAAAGAAAATGAGACACATAATAAAAAGGAAATAGAAAAGGCAAAGGGGGAGAAAAGAATGAAATGAGAGTGAGTACCAGGAAACAAAAAGAAGAAGCAATTGAGTTTCTGTCTGAATCTGAGAGGTACGGTATATATAGAGAGAGGGTGGTGTGATGTGTATTATGCCATGTCATGTAATTAATGTAAAATTTGGCAAAGGGAAAGAAAGAAAGAAACGGAATGAAAGTTGATTTTATTTTCTTTTTCTGGGTTTGAAGTTTGAGGTTGTCTATGAGTTTGTTCGTTCGAGGAAACCGATGGTAATTAATGAATGAATGTGGACAAACTCGCTCTCGTTCGTTTAAAGAGAAAAATAACGGGAAAAAAAAAGAAAAAAACGTTAAAAAATAAATCTCAGACTTTTATACTTTATTTTGATTTAAACATTCATTAAATTTCATTTCCTTTTCATTTCTTTCCGACCGAACCGTACCTAAACTCAGTCCTCTCTACTGAATTTCCTCTTCCCTAATCCCTCCCCCACTCAGTCACGCGCCGACGGTATGTCATTCGGACCAACCCTACATAGTGATAGTACGTACATACCCTCCATCCAATTTAGTCCATTTTCATTTATATTTTGGTAAATGAGCATTTTTGTCGTTTGAATATGTAATTTGCAATATGTTTATAATAGATCATTTGTCGCTGAAATTATTAACGTGATCATTTTTAATTGTCGATATAAGGACATATTTATTATATAATATTTTTTTGATTTTTCATCTTCTCACTTAGTCCAACAAATGAATCTCTAAAAAATGAAAATATAAAATTTAATCTCCAAAAATGTAAAAAGTGTCACAAATATATCCGGACGTTAACTTGTGTACATCACCTTAATAAAATAGTAAAGATTCGAAGAAGTGAAATATGAGATATATTTATCTTTTATTTATAGTAGATTGTGACTAATTATTATAATTTAGAAATATTTGTAATGATTGGTATATTATTACAATGTTTATTTTGGATAATTTCTATTATGATAGACAAATTATGATTGATAATCAATATTATTATTATTATTATATTTGTCAATATATTTTTTAAGTGATTATTGTAATATTATGTTTGTAACAATAAAAAATGATAAAATTTTACCCTAAAATTATATTTTTATCCTTAAATGAAATGAAATTTTGGGTCTAATAAATTAGTCCAATGAAAACATATTGATATTTTTCCGTCCAATAATGATAATTTAGTGACATTTTGGTCTAATGGAAGGTATTGACATTTAGGTCCAAAACAAATTAATAATATTTTTCTTCAATAAAAAATATTGACATTTTTTGTCTAACAAAAAATTACTTACATTCATGTCAAAAAATGGTATTTTATTAATATTTTCATCCAATCTACTCAGTATGATCACACATTAACTCACACATTAACAATTATTGCATTGACAAATTCATTTCTATGTGTCACGTATACTATTTTATTAACGGTGATAGACGAAAGTTAACCGCCGAATATATTTATCACATCTTTTATACATTTGAAAACTAAAATTTGTATTTTCATCTTTCAGGATGTAGTTGTCAACGAATTAGACATTTAAGGATAAAAATAATTATTTATCCTTTAATTTTTCCTATTTCAACATAAATGTGGATTTTATTCTTCATTTCAGTTTTGTGTCTGTATTAATTATTTAAATTATTTTTTACATTTTAAAAAAGTTACTAATAAATATGTTACATTAAATGAATACTATATTTAACTATATTAATTAATTTTATTATATTTTACATTTAAGAAATATTTAATGTTGAAGGATTTTAATGTCAAAATTAATTCATTTTGAATTTATACTATGCTTAATGAAATATTTAATAAATGCAATATTTAAATGTTTATTGATTTGAGTATATTTAATAAAGGTCATATTTAATTCTATTTTAATTTTACTCGTAATATATTAATTATATTATTTTTTCTCATAAATATAAGATTTTTTTAATTAATTCATACACAAAAATGTGAATTTTATTCTTTATTTTATTTTATTTTATTTATCAATAGAAATAAAGAATAATATAACACTCACACATTTCACCCAATCAACTGAATTGGATTTCCTTGATGTTTTGGTTTCTTGTCTCAAATAATTTTTAAATATTTGTATATTTTAAAAAAAGTTACTAATAAATATATATTTTACATTAAATGAATACAATATTTAACTGTTTCATTCCTCTAAAAAACTATATTATTGAATTTTGTTATATTTTATATTTAAGAAAAAATTAATGTTTAGGGATTTTCATGAATATTAAAATTAACTCGTTTTAAATATATACTCCATGTTTAATGAAATATTAAAAAATATTATATTTAATAAATTCACTATTTAAATGTTCATTAATTTAATTATACATATTATACGTAATAAAGATAATATTTAATGCTATTTCAATTTTACTTATAATATATTAATTATATTATTTTATTCATAAATATAAGTCTTTTTTAAGTAATTCGCACTCATTAAAAAAGTTACTTCTTCCGTTTTAAAATAATTTTTATCCTAAGTTATTTTCTTATATTTGAGAATAAAAAAAATTCTTATAGTTAAGATCCAAGTGTACACACTAGCCAAAAAATTTTTTCCCCAAAACTTTAAAGTTCATTACGGTAGTATTGTTTAAAGCAGAAATGTCCCTATGTTCTTAAATTATTATATTAATACAAAAATAAACATATTTCTTTTAAAAAAAAAAATGAACATTTGTTTTCTTTTTTATGAGAAAACAGAAAATGAACATTTATTTTTTAGATTAAATTAATGTAGTAAATTATTAGTAAATCAATTACCGTAATCATAGTAATTATATAAGTTTTTAAATAGAATTATTACCTTCATAAATCAATGACCGTTTTGTATACATATTTTTTAGATCAACATATTTATTTTTAAATTTTTATCCTTATAGTCTATTTTATGTTTCTAGGTACAATTTTAATCTTTCAATTTTTTAAATTTAATTGAGTCCTTTTATCTGTTAAAATTAAGTAAATTTGTTTTTTCTCCATCAATTTTCTTTTGTTTAAATCTTACTTTTATTTAATATCTACATAAATTGAGTTGGTTAAATTATTTTAAATATTATTATCCACAAAATTCACCTATCAAAATAGATCAAATTTCCCAAAATATAAAAAGATCTATAACTTTTTTTTTCTCTTTATACCCTTACATATTATTTAAATCTTCCAAAAAAATTCAAAATTATGCTACATTATTAAAAACAAAGTTTAATCTTTTTTATTTTTTTAGTTTTTATTTATGTATTTTTTTTTCTTTGATAGGGTCATTTCTATCTTTACTTTTCTTCAAACAAAGCATGATCATGTATTTGAAATATCAAATAGAAAAATAAATATTTATTTAAGTAAATTTATTTTATTTTATTTATTTTAATTTATAGAAATTGTGTACTAAATATTGAAACTAAATACAATCAAAAAATATAATTTACATATAATTATCTTTAGAGTGTTATGTAAATAAATAAAATTAAATGAATTTAATAATTTTATTTAAATTTAAATATAATTTAATTGAACAATTCAAGTAAAATAAAATCAAATATATTTTGCTTAATAAATTTCATATTATTTATGAATATTTTCATTATGTATTTTGATGAATTCAAAGAGTGAAAAAAATTTAAAGGTAAAAAAAATCATTCAATTTGATTATAGGGTAAAGTTTTTTATACTTTATTGAAAACTAATCATATTCAATTATCTTATATTTTTTATTATGAATAAATAAGTTATATGCTGTGGACATTGATTTTAGATTTTTATAAACATGAAGTAAAAAATTGATATAATTTTTTATATAATTTAAAAAATCCTCCAAATACTATCTATTTTTTCTTTAAAATATTAATTTTTATGGTTTTTGAATTCTTGAACATTAAAGCAACCAGATGGATTCAATCCATAACCAACAAAGTGAACATTTTTACAAAGTTATGAATCCCAAGGTTTTAAAAGTCCAAGTAAGGCTTCACTTTCTACTAATTTCTTTGAAACTTCCTCAGGATCTCCTCCCTAACTTTAGATATGGCTTGATAAAGAAAGCCCAAAGCTTGTGTATCTTTGCTATCAACAATACGTAATATATACATTAGTGGTTAGTAAGTTTCACATTATCAACACATATTTTCCAAAACCTAGAATCTAAAACTTGTTTCACAAATCTTTTTACTTGTCTTCTTTCATATAAATTGAGCTTGTCCATTCTCTAGAAGTTATGATTGCTCTCAATGTATCTTTTTCAGCTAATATACTTTGCAATGCAATGACATTAATGGTAAAGTTGGTTGGAGCATGATGAAGCATTTTCCTTCCACCAGTATGTTTTCTCATTTTTCTCATCAAATACAATGAATCACAATGGTTATATATGCATTTGGTAATTTTGGAAGCTTGTAACACAATATTTACTCTAATTTCCATTGTCATGACATTAAACTAATGCAATGTGCCACACAAGGAGACCAATATAACTTCAAGAACTGAACTTCTAATAACTTACTAGCAACAACATAATTTGCAGTATTATCTATGGCTAAGTGAATAATATCTCCAAGGCTAACATACTACCTCCTTTAAAATATTATATAAATCTTCTACCATTTTAAAAGAATGAGAAGTATCCGCAAACTTTAAAAATATAGTTCTTTTATAGCAATAAACTAAAATGTTAATCACAGTTTACTTGCAACGATTAATCCACTTATCTAACATAAGAGTACAAACTAGTATAAGAGTACAACCAGTTTGCTTCCAAACCTTATAGTACTTTTCAAAGAGTTTCTTCACATTATTAACCCACTTATTTAATAAATAAACACAAACATTTAAGAAAATTTGGACCTTTATATCTTGGGCACATGCTAAAAAAAGACATTAATCATAGGCTACTAATAGGATGAATTGATTGCATTGAAAGGCACCAAAGCATTAATCATCCATTTTTGCAAAAACAATGTCACACTTTCTACCATATCTTTAGTTTGTAACACACTATTTAAGGTTGGTTAGGCTCCAGGAGTTATTTCTTGTATAGTTTTTTTTTCATTATGTTTCATGTGGAGTTCTAAGGTAATTCATCAAAGGCTTTGGGTGTGGAATATATCCAACTTCAAAATTTATTAGTGGGAATAAACATTGTGGTGTATATTCAGGCTACTTTAAGCAATATGTATACTATCCAAATATGAAACATAAAAAACAAATAAATTTTAAAGGAGAATGTTAAATGTGAATTATTATCCATATGTATATTATCCAAATAAAAAACATAAGAAGCAAACAACTAGTCTCCAAAAATGAATTAATAGCATGTTAACCTATGCACTATTGATCCATGAACGACAAGTTTTAAATATAAAATTGATTTATCTTTGATTTTAGTTAGTGAAAAAACACCTTGAAATTTGGCTCGGGAGGATTTGAATGTTTGTTGTAAAAATAAGAATTAGAAAGCAGAGAAAGGGATATTTATGTGCATGTTAGTTCAATTAGAGTGAAATGTTTGTTGAGAGTTATAAAAACACAAAGCATATACCATAAATAAAAGACGAAGGTAAATGTTTGCACCACACAGAACAACAAATGTTGCGAGTTCTAGGCTTTTGCAATTTTGTTGCATTTGTGTAAGTTTGGTGCATCTTTCATTGTTGAGGGATGGCGGTGCAATGAGTGATTGTGAGGAGTGCATTCTTTACTAAGAGATAGAGTGGTAAGATTTTCAAATCATAAATGTGATTCATGCGTACACGAGGATGATGTTTTTCTTTTTAGATTTATGGGTCAACGTCAAATGACGTTTTAATCTAATAAAATAAAATAAATCTTGCATGACCCAGTGTTAGGTCGCCAATTGATAATTATTTTTCACACTTTGTCTTGTCAGAAATTATCATAGCTTTTCTTTAGAATTTGTGTTCATAATTTTAATTTTTTTTAATAAATGGTATAAACTAGTTTTAGAAACTTGAAAAGATATTTTTTTTATGATTTTGTGTAAATTTAGATGTTACAAAAACAAATTTTGATCACCAAAGATTTAAGAGCTATAGAGGTGATCTCACCACAATGAAATGTATTTTCGACAACAAAAAAGGACCATTGATCAATTGAAAATTATGAAGACCCTCTACTACGAAGCTGATCCTTGTAACATCCAAAAGAAAAAAACAAAATAAGATAACACACACATATACTCCCTCTACTCCTATTTATAACACTCAATCCATAATATTTCTTGATTAATTATTTTTAGACTACAAATATCCTTCATTAAAAGAAAAAAATGAATGTATTGACAAACCATTAGAAGAGAAAAGTATTAATGACGATGATAATTTTGGAAAAAGTTATAAGTTCAAGACATATTTATTGTTATCAACTAAATTAATCACTTTCATTAATCTTAATGAATTAAGTAATTTGGTCTTCTATATAGGAACAAATGAAGTATTTGACAATAATAGAAAATATATAGTTTAGATAAGATAACATAAGAAAAGACATTTGGTTTATCTTCTATTTTTAAATATGTTAGTCTTACCTTATATTTATATTTAAGATAATTAAGATAAGATATTAGTTTATCTTATAGGTAAGATAAAATGCAATAAATAATAGATAATTAAGTTGCTAGGAATTTGTATAAATAGAAATTAGAAGATTCAATAGAAAACAACGTGAGAGAGACATAAAAACAAAGAAGAAGAAAGTGAGATAAGAATAGTTGAAAACATGAATATTTTGTGACTATAGAATAAGTTGTGGAAACATCTAGTCTAGACTTAAGAAGATCTACAAGAGATGAATAAAACACTTTATTTTCTTTTAAAATCATCTATGCTATATTTCTTAAAGGATTTTCTTTGGAATTCAGGACAAAGAATTTGGGGTTAGTAACATTATAAATTTTATAATTGGATTATATTTAATGTGATTGAATTACTTATTTATGCTAGTTTTGATTGAGGTGAAAATATATTTTTTGCATTGTTCATGGTGAATTATTGTTCGTATTATTATTAATATAAAATTTATTATACTTATATATTATTACTTGATGCTTGTGATTTAATAATTATAAGGTTGATTGAAATGGATCGTGATTGTGTGGCGTGTGTTTATAATAGATGAAATTGTGATAGGTTCTTGGTTGATTTAATTAATTTGAATATGTTTCATATCATGTTTTTGATATATGATTGCTTGATAGTATGAGATTGAGTTGATACTAGTGTTCCACATAGATTGAGGTAACTTATTCGAGAAAGGAATATGTCTCCACATGAGAATGAGTCAGTGTTTCATATTATTGAGATTGAGATAACTTTTTTGAAAAAGAAATATATCTTCACATAACACTTGGATGCTATAGAATTTGATTGATTAGTATTGGGTAAATTGATTGTGATATTGTTAATGATTAATTATTGCTATGTGAAAGGCATGTGTGATAATGCTATAATATCTATGAGAAAACTATTATTTTAAGATACTTAATACTAGTGTTGTTTTAGAAAAAATGTGGGGGTATCATTGTTGGATTGTCTTGAATTACTGTGTCAATTGATAACAATATTATTTGCAAAACCCTTTTAATAGTTCAACAACGGTAAAGATCCAAATCAAAAAATTCAAACTCCAAATTATTGAGTACGTAGTAATCTTAATAACTAAAAAAGATTAAGAAAAAGTGTTCTTGATTCTTCAATCATCATCAAGTGATTGAGGAGACTCAATAAGTAACATCCAATGCCGCTTGTGAAAAAAAAACAAAAAAAAATCTTTTAGTTATCATTCATATTATATAATAAGTACATAAAACTACTTTAAAAATATAAAAAAATCTTGTTACCTTCTTCAATTCTCTCAAACTCCAAAATTTCCTCATTTTCATTTGGAGTGGTGGTGATGATGTTCTTTTGATACAATGTAATGTACAAACAAGTGCTTTCAGCATTTAAGGTGTAAGAGAACACGATACACATTAAGAACTCTTTCTCCGACACTAAAGACAGACTCAGAGGCCACAAGAGAGACAAGTATGTCAAACACATCTCTTGTCATGCTTGCAAGAGTTGAGAATCGGCCTGAGTCTAGCTTCTACCAATTCAAAGCATCCAAATCCAGTATCTTTAACATTCTTCAGTATATATCTAATTCAGATGTACCAGAGGCAGTGGGTGAGATTGCGAATGCGAGAGTGTGCACTTCAAGTAACTTGTTGCCTATGGAAAATCAGGGTGGGTTAAACCCAAACTATTTTTAAATTGGGACAGGTTTTTGTTGCAACTCGGTTTAAACACAAAATTGCGTCTGGTCAAGTTGGTTACAATCCTGTACATCCCAATCCCATTTTTTTGCACACCCGTCATATGATTGAAGGACTCGGTTAACAGTTCCCAGTGCTTAAACAATGGAATCGCACCTTCTGGTGGGACCCATATCCGTCGCATGCTATGGTGGCGCCGCCCACTTTCACTCCGCCGCACCCTCCACCTGGGCCAGTCCTCCTCGCCGGCGGTCGCCACTCGTCGTGGCCTCCTGGTCGTCCGCGGCCGTCAACGGCGGCCAGAACCACCACGCCATTCTTGGCGTCGCCCGCACTACCACCACCGTCCAAATCAAACGCTCTTATCAGCTCCTCGCCCGCAAGGTATTCTTCGATTTCCTACGAATTCTTGTTTGATGTTTCGTTCTGAGTCTGCGTTGTAATATGCTACGAGCTGTGATGATTCCCGATTTGATATGAAAACCTAAGAATTTGGAAATGTGAATTTATTTGGATTTTGGTTCTTTGTTTTCTTTGGCATTACAGTATTTTGTAATTGTTACTAATTATTTGACAATTTCTGGAATTATTTTTGTTGTGCATGGTGGATTGGATGTGTAGGATAGAAATGGAAATGGATTGAATAAGCCACCAATTTGGTAACCCAGTATTATCTTCTCTCCCAAGTAGTCCCCAAAATTTTAAAACTATATAAGTAGTCAGCTAAGTATTGAATATCTATCTGTTACTTCCTAAGTTGATATATTTTACTAACGTTCAAGGATCAATTTGAAGTTTTTTTCAATATTTGGGGGACTACTTAGCATGATTTTTAATACTTGGTAGATTACTTGTATAGGTTTTTTTAGAGACCATTTAGGAGATAGGGTAATAGTTTAAGGATGAAATTGATGGTTTATTTGAAATGGATTTCTTAGGGCATAATCACTGTCAGATATGAGAGCAAGAAAGGAGCGAACCCCAACCGTAATCGAAATGAATGGAGATTCGAATTAATTAAAACAATCTTGACAATCAATATATGGTTACATGATCAAGGTTTATTCCTCTCATCTTTCACGATGTGAGGTACCTGTGAGAAGAGTAGATTGTATGGTTTTTAGTCCTATGAAGGAGGAGAGGGAGGCCATGAATGACATTGGAGGAAGTTATGTTGCTATTGTGGCAAATAGCGAATAGCGAATAGTGGTCGCAAAATTAGAAGTGGCACGATGCAAGAGGGTGTAATGTTGCAGGTTTGCCGTGGTGGGCAAAAGCGGGTGCAGTTTACCTCCTTTTTTTTACTGTTCCCCCTCCTTTTTTTCTGGTTTATATGTCTTTTTGGCACCCTTTTTAGTTTTATTAAGTTGATCCCAAGACCTTTCGTCTCCTCCCATTTGAAGTTTGAACATGTTTAGTCTTCAACTCCCTTGGACCTCTTGATTTTCTTCTCCTGAATTCTTTTCACTGCTACTCTCACTCTCTTTTCACTATTCCACTCCTCATTTCACCATGGCATCATAAATTCTCAACCACAAACTAAACAACCAATTCCCTAGAGTGGTGCTTCGCCAACCAGGTTGACAGTCTTGAGGTATGGCTTGGGAATGGAATTCCTTGAAGGAAATTAACAATAAAAAGGTTGTCACACGTGATTTTTGTGGCAAGACCTCAACTGGTGGAATAACTAGAGCTGAGAGACAACAAATCCTTGGCAGTCGGATGGTGGAGGATTTATGGAAAACATGTTCCATCTTTGCAAACCATTGCAATTAAGTGTTAAGCCTAACATGTAGCTCATCAGGGTTTGAGTGCAATTGGAGTACATTTGAGCTAGTAAATTATAATATACTTGTGTTGTGACTGTGACTCTGAGGATATGAGCTCATTATGAAACTATTTTTTTAAAGTTACAATACAGATTCATTAAGAAGAGAAGCAAGCTTGAGCATCAAAAGTTACAAGACTTGTTTTTTGTGGACAACCAAATTCTTAAAGACTGTTGTGACAGCAAGGATTTAATTGATCTAATTCTCCTAGACAATATTGATGATTGTAATGAGTGGTTGATAGGGGAAATGGGGTAAAGATGGAGAAGTGGTTGAAGATGAACCAGTCTTTGGTGATGATAGCTTGACTTGGGGAATTGTAGGTGATGCAATTGGGGTTGGTGATCCAGCTAGACTCACTAGACAGCATACTAGACTCACTACAGTTGCACCTATTGAAGAGGAAAAGGAGGAAGAACATATCTTTAATGATGGGGAACAAGAGATGAGGAAGAAATTGGAAGTGGAGATAGTGATTCTATTTAAGGAATCACTTGTAATAAGCACTAGTCAGCATACTTACTTTGATTATTAGTCTTTGATTAGTATTGGATTTGAATGTTAGCGACAATGACAATGGATTTTGATTATTAATTATGGCTACACCTTTAATTGTGTAATTTTTCTATTGAGTATTTTTATGCATGCATGATAAAAAACATGTATATTTCTTTTAAACTTCACCTAGTGGCCATCCCGCTTTTTGCTATTCCGCTTTAGTGGTTTTGGGGTCGTCCGTTATCCAGGATTGACTACTCAGGGAGGAAGTGCTTAAGAGGGATCTCATGGTAAATAAGATTATTGAAACTTTGGTTTTTAATTGAGCTGAATGGTGTTGTGTAATCAATATAGCCGACCTCACCTAGTGGAATCAGACTTTGTTGTGTTTGTTGTTGCTGTTGTATCTCTCACACCCTCACTTCCTAGTCAGCAGACATTGTTAATCATCATTTTGGCAAATGCATCTATGGAATTTGTTAAACTGTGATGATAGTTTAGTAGGCTTCTTCTGGAAAATTTGAATTTGTAAATGCTACTATACTAACAACTATAGAAGTGATACTATATTTGGTATCGCACTCTGTAAATGCTACTTTTTCATTTAATCTTGTCTGTAATTTTGCTGTGAATGCAGTATCATCCTGATGTTAGCAAGGATCCACAGGCTGCTGAATTATTCAAGAGCATCCATGATGCATATAAAGTGAGTAACTGTATTCAACTTTTCTTGATGTATAGAAATAGTTGCTCTTAGCAGGAATTTAATTTCATTTTTCTGGGGAAAGGAAAAGTTTTACATTTTTAAATAGAGATCCTACAGTTACACTTTGCTGTTCTACTGGTTCCACAACAATGTTCTTTGGTAGAGACTAAATAAACAAAACAGAATGTAACTAATTGACATTCAATTTTCCCTAAAAAAAACATTGGCATTCAATTAATGGTTTTCGAAAATGTACCTAAGGGTCAAAAACAAACTAATGTGGTTTTGCTATCTCTTTCAGTTTTCAAATTGAAAATAAAACTACTACAAAGTGCAGGCAACTTTTTCCTCCTACAATTTTGTTGCAATTCGTTTTGAATTTTGAAACATTTTATGAAGTTCCCAGAATTTCTTCTGTTATATAAGGTTTGCTTTTTTGTGCTTTGGAGCACATGTACTTGTGGAAATCCAATGATAGTATCTACTTCTTTATTCGTTAAACAGGTACTATCTAATGAAGCAGCAAGAGTTCAGTATGACCAAGAACTTCAATTCGGTCACAAGCCTTACAGAGAAAAATGGAGTTACGGCCCTGAATTTGAAGATCAGGCTAGATTCTATAGGTGGGACCATCTGAGGAAAAAAAATGGATAGTGAAAGATAGTGGGAGAATTACAATGTCAATGAGGACTACTACACCAGTGAAACAGATGAGGAAGAAGACGAAGTAGTAGATTTAGATGAAGAGAGGGGTTCTTTAGTTGAAGTGCTTAGATCAGCATTCGTGTCATTATTTTTGCTTCAGACACCTGGATCCCGCTTCTCACTCACATTCAGCAGTCTGACAGCATTGTTTGATAAGAAGTTAGACACCGGCTATAAAATGGGCTATATAATAACATGGATTTTGGGTGGGAGGGGTGGCATATTGCTAACACTGTGCTTGTTAGTTGCAAGTTGGGTTTGCGGGAAAACCGTTGTTGCATTTGTTGTGGTGGCCATATGGGTTGGCTCCTACCTCGCAAGGTATGCACCACTTCCCCAAGGTGCTTTATTGGCTCTTCTCTACATGTCCATTAAGCTACAATCTGACCTAATATAAAGACATTCCCGCACTGCAACTAGCATTTCTTCTGAATCTGTAGATCTGACTATATTCTTTATTATGGTGTTTGTACATTATAATATACTCTGTTAAATGTAAATAAATGTTATTTATTGATTATAAATGAAGTGCATAAACGGTTGATGAGTTGGAATTTGCAAATTTCAATCCTGTCCGTGATTGTGTGCTGTAGTAGTTGGCATAGAATGGAGAAAAAAGTCTTGAGAATGAGACACTAGGCTTTGGAAAATGAACACTGAATTTGGTTTGCAAAATTATTTGAATTCTACAAGTTACTTCCCCATTTACCTATCATGTATTAGCAGGAAAACAAAAGAAAGACAAGAATTTACAGGTTTCTTCACACTGGGGGGTGAAAATAAAACAATGAATTGTAAGTTTCTGCAACAACAATCAAGATTGGGATTTGGAAAGTTCCAACTTCTAAGAGCTCTTTACTTCTCGGACACCATCATTCCTGGACTTCAAATTCCTCCATAGATATCCCCCGCTGGCCATGTCAACGAATACCCAGAATCCATTCTGAATCATCTGAAACGAAAGCAACAATTCTAGTCAGGATCAAAATCTAGAAAATCAAGAATGATGGTGAATTGTATAAAGAATATGGAACTGAGGGCACCTTGATGAAATTGAAATGATCCTTGTTGGAGGAGGCTTTGTTTTCTCTGTCTTGGGTGGTGAAATCAATCTCTGGTGAGGAAGTCATGGTGGTCCATGCAATATAGGCGGCCAACATGGTGGAGAAAAAGATCAGGATGAACCTAAGAGGACACATGTCTTGCAAGGCAACAAAGAACTGAATTTGCAGTGATAGGAAGTCAGGAAGCAAGAGAGAATATTGAGAACAACCCGAGCAGCAAGTAAAGAATTGTTTGTGCTTTGAGTATGTGGAGGTTGAGTTGTTTATATATGACAATCTTGTTGTATCAATGAATGAATGAGTAAAAGCGAGGAAAGGCACGCTGCGTTGTCTGTGTCTTCGTGACTTTTTCCTTGAGAACCAGTGATGTTTACATTGTCAAATGTTCCCTTTGTGCATATTGGACTTTTTACAACCTTGGGATAAAGAAAAAAATATACAAATATTTTTTTTTTCCTTGGATTAGAGAGATCATAGATGTTTCAAACTCACTGGATTAGAGACTAATTCAGTTTGCGATTCGTGACTATCTTTGTTCCAAGAAAATCTTCACTTAGGTGAACGAAATGAGACCTTTGGGTTAAAAAATAAAATTAAAAATTAAAAAATATATACAAATATAACAACAGTATTTCGTTATATATTATGCATGAGCTGGCCCTCCTAGTTTCAAAGGAAAATCTCCTAGATCCTCCAAAGTTGACCAAATCTAATCCACTGTCTAATTCTCTGGTATTATTATTTCGTATGATTTTTTTTTTGTTATGTTTTGTTTGTCAATATTTAAATTAATTAAAGCAAAGTTTATTAATGCATCCCTCCATATTTCTCTTTTGGTCTTCTTCCAAAATACTTGAATTCCAACACAAAATAGCTATTGAACCCAAGAATAAACACCTCAACACCTTTTTCGTTATCTTTAAGTTTATTCACTTCTTCATAACTTAACAATGTAACTCAATCCATTATTATTTTTCTCCTTCGTAGAACTTAAAGACTCCATCTTTTTTACTTTTGCACGTGTTATTGGGCCCATTGTTGAATTAGGCTTCTCTAACACATGTTGTTAGAATTCATGATCTTATCACAATCTTATTAATTTATTTATGATTTTATGGTCAAAATTAACTTCTCTCACCTATCATTGGATATGTGTGTAAGAGACATGTATAGTGAGAAAGTTACTTTTATGAGAGTAAGAAGAATAAATTATGATCATACGATCATTTAAAAATGATCAAAATTCAATATCACTTAAAAAAATCATATAACTTTTTAAAAATCTCATATAACTTATTATGTTTTAATTTTGATTATTAATATATGACATATTTAATAGTTAATACTTATTTATCTAACACACAAAAAAGATAATCTTACCAAATATGTTTCATGTATGTGTGTGTTCTTATTTATGAGAAAAATAAAAGTAATAAATTTATGTCTTTAAATCACATTTAGATAATTAAAATAAAGAAAAAACATTTTTATTTGAAGAAATTATATAATTGTTAATTACTTATAATCTTAATAATAGATTAAATTTATTTATGGTAAAAATTGTTTTCAGTCAAAAAATTTGGCAGGTCAAGTTTAATATATCTTTCTTTTAATCACATTTTTCTTTTATAATACTTAAATTTAAAACTTTACTTAACATAATCAAATTCAATCCTACTTAAACCAATGACTCAAATTCAAAATTTTGGTTAACAGAATCAAATTTATTATTACTGCTTAAACCAATGACACGTTGGTTTGAAGCTCCGCTTTGATTCTTTCTTAAGGAATATTAACATTTTTTTATCTCTTTCTTATATGCTTTTTTCAATTTGGCAAGGCTAGAGAAATTTGGTGTAATGTGAATCTTCTCCACAAATGCAAATTTTTAATTGAGAGATATACTTATTGTGTTTTTAATTATAACACTCATTTAGAAATCTGTTTATCCTTTTTTATAATTTTTTAAAATTTCTATATAAATTAATTATTTTTTCCTATATAATCTTACTTAAATATTTTTTTCAAGTATTAATAAAAAATAATTAAATCGATAAAGAGATAAAAAAAATTAAAATAATAATATAAATAATTGACATATTGAATGTTGAACGTGATTGACTTAACTAATTATTTTTTTTAAGAGACATAAATTGGTTTTAAAAATCTTATAATTAATTAAGGAGAAAATATAAAAAAATAATAATTAAGGAGATACACATACGCCTAGAAAACAACACGTCATGAAGATTTTTAAGTTGGAAAGTGATCATTCAAAATGGTCGGGTCTTGAGTGGTATAGAAAAGCAGCCTGGATGCTAATTGCAAGCCTTTGTATATTGTCTGTATCAAAACAACATGTCATTCATTCTTGATTTTTCTGTTAGTGGAATCGTCATGCTAACATATGCTGATTCTTGATAACCACATAATGTAAATATTCATCTCCCAATATGATTTTATTCAATACACAAACCAAAATTTGAATCATGCCTAATTGATTGAGGCACAGAAAGTAGAAACTGTTATTACTTCAGACAATTACATGTAGTTGGCTCTCTAGCACTAAGAATATTCTTTCTTTCTTTTTCTTAATTAATCAATTATTACACGTCAGGGTTGCTTTTACCAAATTTTTCTGAATTTTCATTTATACAATCTAAATATATACAAAAAATAATTATTATTATTATCCCTGTAATTATTTTTTTATATAAATTTTCAATTATCATCTCCCCAAATTATTGTGTGCTAATTTTCTGAATGAACTTGTACTAGCAGCCTAGCATCAGTAGCATGTTATTGACACCCTACATGATAGTATTGGGATATCTATAAAAAAAAAAAATAGTAAATGCTTCAAGTGGAATTTTGAAAGCTTTTCGAAAGTGCTATATGCTTGGTCAATGGACGTTATATGCAATTTCACAGTCGTCGCCATTGAAATACGTACATTATTGTCTAGGTCACATTATGGTTTTAGAAGAGAGGTTGTTTTCATCATTTTTTCTTCTTTTTCTTTTCAATGATATATATACTTTGTTCAAAATATATAATTGTGTAATGAATGTACACGAATAATTGTGCCTGTCGTGAAAGGATGTGCTACATAATGCTGAAGTGTAGTGTTCAAACACTCTAGTGATGATTGGTCTCAATTAATTAATTATAAAATAAAATAATGTTTCAAGCTCAGGTTAATTTGGCCACCTCAAATGTAAGGTGTAAGTACAGTAGTTAATATAATTTGTCTGTTTGATCATATTATAGGAAAAATTCACAGAGCATGTTAACTTAGGTTATTTCAGATTTTCTGTATAAGTCATCATTATAATTTAATCCAAGTTACTAATACTTTAAAATTTCAAAAGAACCCAATCATTACCTTGAACATTTTTTTACTGAAAAAGTTTAGATGAATTGAGTTATATATGAAGAATTATTTGAATGAAGACAGAACTTATAACTCAAAAAGCATTTAAAACACACACAAACTATTCATTGAAAAAAGTCTTTATATTGGTAAATGTTGTGAGTATAATTAGCTTTATAAATAGAGCACTTGCACAATATCATTGTATATATTTATTTTCCTCAAAAAACAAAAAGAATGAGCTACTTTTATGATACTCCTCTCTTGTTTTTTGATATCTATGATCTTTGGCAACACCAATTAAGTGAACTTTTTGATGCGTAAAGTGTCAATATTTCTTATCTGAATACTGACTTTTGCAAATTTATGCTTGTTTTATTTGCGATTTTAGAGAGTCGTGTCCATTTAATTAATGTATTTTGAATGAAGAGGAAAAGTAGGGAACAGGATAGAATTTTTAAGTGCAGAGGTTGAAAAAGAGGAAATGGATATCATAAATTCAACGAAAACTATATTTGGAACGATAAATTGAGGTGGTCCACCTCTGGGGGTTTCATTAATCTTGTGGTACCTTTATCTGGTCTCATCTACTATATTTTGGATGATACTAAATGAGTTGGAAATTAAGAAAATGGTTTATTCTTCAATCACGGTAATTAAAACATATTATAATATTAAAAAATATTTAAACATCCACATGATGCACGGATACATATTTAGTTTTTATTAAAATTAAAGTTCAGACTTAAAAAAAAACTTTATCTAAGTTTTGTTGAATGTTAAAGGTTAGAATATCATTTTGGTCTTCTTTTTTTATCCTTATTGTTTCAAAAGTCTCATTATCGACATTTAATAGATGAAATGACTATTTTGGATTTATTAAAAAATATAAAAAATTAAAATAAGACTTCTATAGGATGAGCTAAGTTGAAAAGTTCTAAGATTAATGGTCATTGTTTTAGTGGGGTAGCAAATACATATGAAAAAAATCTGAGTGAATAGATCAATTGATATGAAATTATTCTAATTTAATTAGAAATCTCATTCTAATTATGTTTAAAATTAAATATTCAGACAAATAACTTTATTGTACATAATAATTTTACTTAGTTCTAATATGATTGTCTATAATAAAAATAATCATGTTGTATCCCATAAAGGAAAAAAAGATACGTAGGGAAGGAGAGGAATAAAAAGTAACAAGACTTTGTAGCAGTGCCATATATGTGTAATTACCATTCTAGAAAGAAGTAAAGTATAGGAAAAATAATATCATGAATGGGGGGTTGAGGTTGTGATTGGTTAGAGTGATATATGTGGGAATCGCGTTGGATTCCCGTGTGCAATGAAACCATCTATATTTATAGCCATTTATGAGTGACAGTAGAACCACGTTTTGCTTCCTAATGTTTATTATTATTATACTTATATTGTACCATTCCTCTTGAGCCTAGTAGTAATAGTGAACTGGAGTGATGCTCAAGTGTGTTGTGTGTCAGTGTTTTAGGGACCAATGGTGGAGAGTGAGTTTTCTGAGTTAAGATATAAGATATATGCTATCTAATGCCTAGTGGGATATAGGAAAGGACCTCAAATCTGCTATCTTTCGTTCACATACGCATCATATTCTTTTAATTGTTAGTTCTGAGTTCTGACCAAAGTTGTTGATTTGAGTGTTTTTAGCATATTTGGGGTGTCTGCAAACACCGCAGGAATTTTGCTTTTTCTATTGAATTAGATTCCTCTGGGAATTCAATTCTGATTCTTCCTTAGTTTTCGGTTTTCTGTCTTTCTTTTTTTCCTTCTATTTATATTTTGGGTTGGTTTTCTGTTGAGTCTTGACTTGCTTGCTCCAACTCCAACCCAGTTTCACACTAGTTTGTTGCTCCAATTCTTGGTAAGTTTCTCAATTCACTTTTTTTATGTGAAATGTTAGCAACAGGATTGAACAAATTTGGTTGTTTTAATTCCTTCTCTCCAGTTTTTTTTTTTTTTTTGCTGTTGGAATCTTGTGATTCGATGCTAGTAAAGAACTTAATGTCTTCAACTAGAGAATGAGTTGCTCTTTGCCTTCAGTATTATGTTATTTACTTATATAGAGTCAGGGATTCTGGATCATGATGCTGAGATAAGTGATAAGATTACTACTATTTTACTGGTTCCTAGCTAGAAATGTCCAATAAGCATGATAATGATGACATTATTTATTTGGATAAATCATGATGATTATCAGTGTTAAGTGATGACCAAAATTGAAGCAAAAAGTCTTGTTTTATTTAATATGAACAATCAGAATTCCATGAATATCTTACTTTTATGTCTTGAATCTCTTGGTGGCATATTATTAAAATGACTCGTGTTGCATTCAGTATCTAAACTATCCCCTTAGTCCCATATGACTTGCTTATTCATCACACAATAACTTGTTTCTATATAAATTTAACAGTGGGATTCTTATAGAATATACCAAGATGGTCTATTTTTTTACTCTTTCAAAGTAGTTAGCCGAGAGCATAGCCAGTAAAACTGCAATTGTTTGGACTTTTAAGTTTATGGTATAAAATTAAGTCTACATAATTTTAACTGGATCGGTGGATCCATATATTGATGGATACGAAAACGACGTGTACCTAAACTGATTGGATATGAGTAAGGATTAATTAAAGTCATAAACTTAGTAAGGGAGGTGTCAAAGATTATTAAGCCCATATTTCCAGCTTTGAATAATCATACTACAGACTTTGGATAACCTAACCACTGTGTTTTCTTGGAATCCTCTTAGAAGAAAGAGGATATGATGTTTTTTTTTCCATCATTTTATTCAATTTATTGCATTTTTAGTTAATAATTAGTTCGATGCTGATATGGGGTTTCGAAGAAAAGTCCATGCCGTTTTGTGCAGTCACATGTGCAATATGGCATGCCAAACATTTACTTTGGGATGAAATATAGTATTATATATATGTTTACCTCATCAATGATGCAAAATGTGAATTACCCGCTGATAAATGCGTGTATCTGCTTTTTTTTTTTTCAATTTAGAATACAGTCACAAATCACGTTAGCCTTTTCTGGTAAGCCTTTTTTTTCATTTTTGTAACTTAGGCTATATTTATTCATTTCTTTTAAGTACTAAATACTACCAATTTGAGTAGTTGAAGTAGTGAATGCCATGCTGGCTTTGCGTGTTCTCTTTCACACTACCCAATTGTAGCTCTCACAATTTTTTAAAATGTTTTTAAGATGATTGTTGTGACAAAGTCTTAAGAGTAATTTAGATTGGATTCAGAACTTGTCTCCTAAATATAAAAGCAGAACAAGTTGTCAACTGGGGGAGGTTCATTTATATTTAAATATTATAACAAAAATAGGAAAGAAAGAGCAAAACTTGCTTCCTTTATGAAAAAAGATCGAAGGACAAGCATAGCCAAAAGGGTTGTACCATCAATACTATTTAGTGGGCATCATGGAAGGCAAGTACTCGGAAAAATAATTTATGAACTTGTAATAAAATATAATATATGGAAACGAGTCACGATCCGCAACAAAGGCCGTGAAATATGTGTTTTTCTAAATGCATAATTATGTTCCTACACATCCGTGGCCTCTATAATAGTAATTCACAATTACGAAGCTGTGGAAGCAATGAATTTAATTGTACCCAATATGTGCATGAAACATAATTAAATGTCAGACCAGTTACACAAAATTTTGCTTATAGAGGGTACAATTTTGTATCATTTGTTAAGAATATCTTGCTTCCAACACAAAGAGTTGGTATAGTGGTAAAAAATTTCAGTGTTTACATGTGGAGGAACGATTTATTTAGTGGGAGAATCCGTATGTAAAATTCTCTTGAATCAGCACTAGTGATGCACACTACAAGCAATACCTATAGATTGAGAAACACCCGTGATCTTTGCCGTAAGGAAAAAAAAAAAGTATCTTGCTTCCTACCTCACCTGGATACTGCCTCTTCAGATAATTTTGGAGCCACTTGGGAAACTTCTAATTCTTACAATTTCCATTTCATAGAGATTCCAATGCAGTTGGCCTTTCTTGATGTTGTAGAAAGGTGGTTTTCCAAAGATTCTTTTTTTGTGTCTATTAGCAATGTCTTTGCCCTATAGTACCCCCATAACGTGCCAATAGTATAAGGGGCAGCACTGGCTACACAGTTCATTCATAAGCTATTTCAGGAAAGTATAACAAAGGTTTCCTGAACACATTAACTTTGAATTGACAGAACATGAGAATAATAAATCTGTATTCTCATCCCAAGGAGCATGGTAGATTTCTGTAACTATTTTTTCTTCTTATAGATGTGAAAGAAGCTAGAACACAAGACAGGTACACTCATTAGTGAAGATTACTAATGCAAAATTAGTAATCTTTTCTACTACTCTTATTGAATAATGCACTTTGGGCAACTAGATGATTTATACCTTGATTAAGTGTCACCAAAACCATGCCTCATGTGTAAACACAAGTAAATTTATATTTAGACTTTGTAAGAGAGAGGAGGATAACATGTTTTATTTTTGCCTTTGTCATCTTAATCTTTCATGACTAATTGCTGACATTGATCCACATGATATGGCACATTGCTGGCACTTATCCATTTTGCTTGTATTATAAGGGGCTCTACCAAACTTCTACTAGTCTATTTTGTATTGTTGACATTGACTCTAGCTGGCTGCATGCATATCTTAATATAAATATTAGCTCTAATAGATCTATTTTCATCTTCCATACAATTTCTGTAGTCTCAATTATAGTAACAGTGCAAGATCTATTTTCCACATCTTGGATATCTTTGGCTAAAAGATTGAATATTGTGTTATTCCTTCTAGTAGTCAAGGGGAACAATGAATGCACTAGCAGCCACCAACAGGAACTTTAAGTTGGCCTCTAGGCTTCTGGGATTGGATTCAAAGCTTGAGAAAAGTTTACTGATTCCATTCAGGGAAATCAAGGCACGTAAAATTGCTTCTTGTGTGTTTTCATGTCCTTGTTCTGGCAAAATTAGTTTACTTGTTTTCACTATACTGTTTCATATAGTTCACCAACTCTAGTTCTAAATAAATGTTTCACAATAATGCAGGTTGAATGTACCATACCTAAAGATGATGGCACCTTGCAATCTTATGTAGGGTTCAGGGTTCAACATGATAATGCCAGAGGCCCCATGAAAGGAGGAATCAGATACCATCCTGAGGTTAACACTAAAAAAATTTCAATTTACTAATTACTCAAGGTTTTTATCTATGGTTGTGGTAAAGACATGCATTCTTTTGATTGAACAAGTAGTCCAGCACTGAATTGCTATCAGATTTTTGTCAACAATAATCATTTGATTTCTTTCCCCTAATTTTTTGTATAACTTAGAAATAAAAAGAAAATGTTGGGATATTCCTCTGAACAGCCATATCTTTAATAAAGGCTTAATTTTCTTTTAGTCCCTCAATTTAGGGGATTTGTTTTTTTAGTCCTCAAAATAAAAAATTGCATTTTCTAGTCCTCAAATTAAAAAAAAAAATGCTCTTTTTAATCACTGCCAAAATTTGAGAGACTAAAATCTGCGAATTTTTATTTGAGGAAAGGGACAAAAAGAATGTTTTTCGAATTTGAGGGATTAAAAAGTTTAAATTTTTGTTTGGGAGACTAAAAGAACAAACCCCCTGAGTTGAAGGACTAAAAACACATAATTAAGTGTTTGATAAAAGATAAAAGCTATGGTTCAAATTACAACTTTTCTGTGAACCAGTCCCTGGAACTGTTTATATTTGTATATGGTGTGTACTTTAGATTCTCGGTTCTCACTCTGAATCATTTAATGGAATAAATAGGTTGACCCTGATGAAGTGAATGCTTTAGCACAACTAATGACATGGAAAACAGCTGTAGCAAATATACCATATGGTGGTGCCAAAGGAGGGATAGGGTGTGACCCAGCAGAATTAAGTATATCTGAATTAGAAAGACTTACTAGAGTTTTTACACAAAAAATTCATGATTTGATTGGAACTCACACAGATGTGCCAGCACCTGATATGGGAACAGGACCACAGGTCAGTACTAATTACACAGATTTAGAATTGAATCTGCTGCTATTTGTTTAAGATTATATATACTTTTTATGTTACTGTTAATTTATATTTGACTTAAATACATGTTGATTGTAAATCCCCAGACATTGTCTTCAATTCCTACCAATAAAAAAAAATAGATGTTGATATGATTTTTGGAATTCAATATTATCTTACTGTGTGGTTACGCATGTAGACCATGGCATGGATACTAGATGAGTATTCCAAATTCCACGGTTACTCTCCTGCAGTAGTGACTGGAAAACCTATAGTAAGTAATTGTTTGTTTCATTTCAATGGCCATTGAAGTGAAATCAAATCATATGCTTAATATATCATTGCCCTTATGTTTTTTCAAACTAGGATCTTGGTGGATCTCTCGGTAGAGACGCGGCTACAGGACGAGGAGTCCTCTTTGCAACAGAGGCTTTGCTTAATGAGTATGGGAAGAGTGTATCTGGACAACGGTTTGTCATACAGGTACTTGTTGTGTCTTGTACATTTACTCCAATTGATCTCTATGCTAGTGAATGAATAATGCATTATGCCAGTTTTAAAATGATGTTCAAAGTAATGGTCCATGAAGACATGATTGTGGTAGTAATAACAAATGAAACTTTGGGTTGTCTTGTTAGAGATTCCCACATATCAGTAGTTAGTCACAAGCTATTTACAGTAAATAGTTACTAATCTTGTTTTAAATATAAACAAAAAAAATTGTTTCACACTAACTAAGAAAGCTGATTAATAACATTTATTTCCATCAATCTCAATTAAAAGTTATTTTCCTAAATTGTCTTTGATTGAAATTTGATATCAAGAATAAGAAGTCATTAGAATTTAAATCCCTTATTAAATGAAGGGTATTTTAGAGATAAAATCATTAACTGAAGTAAAATTAGTTGAAATTTGCTTACATTTAAAACTAAAACACATTTTTTTTATTATATTTAAAACCGGAGGAAGGAAGTTAGAACAATTAGTCAATTAGAAAGGTTGGAAGGACCCTTTTACTCTTCTGTTTTTAACTACAGCCTATAGGAGAAGAATGAAGCATTAGCTATATAGATGGTAAAGAACTGCTGAAAGAAGTTCTTGAATTTAGTATTATGATGAATTTGACATAAACTCATATATTGTGTATTTCTTCAGGGTTTTGGAAATGTAGGGTCATGGGCTGCCCAATTAATTAGTAATAAAGGTGGAAAAGTTGTTGCTGTGAGTGACATAACTGGAGCCATAAAGAACAGCAATGGTCTTGACATCCCAAGCCTACTTGAGCATTCCAAAGTGCACAGGGGAGTAAAAGGATTCAATGGTAGTGATCCAATAGACCCTAACTCAATATTGGTTGAAGATTGTGATGTTCTAGTCCCAGCAGCTCTTGGGGGTGTCATCAATAGGTGATTTTCCTAATTTAACTACAAAATTCTTTTGTTCTCAACTCAGGCAAATAAGGGACACCTCAAAATATTTGATTATTTTAACAAACTACATGATGGCACAGTACCATCATCATTATAGCTTACTTTGAAAGCAAAAATAAAATTGAACCACCCCTTTTTCTTTGTTAGCTTAGTAATTGTCTCCTGATATAAGCAATATTCTAAAGTTGAATTATATAATAAGGAAAATGTCTAAAGCTAATTTGTTCTTTTATAATTTTATTCATCTTTTGGTATGGTTGAAGGGAAAATGCAAATGAAATCAAGGCCAAATTTATTGTGGAAGCAGCTAATCACCCAACTGACCCAGAAGCTGATGAGGTTAGTCTGAATTTTCTCTTCCTTTCCCTTCTTCAAACAAGAAAGAAGAAATGCACTATTGTTAACTACCTTCCTAACTTGCAGATTTTGAAGAAGAAAGGGGTTGTGATCCTCCCAGACATATTTGCAAATTCAGGAGGCGTTACAGTTAGCTACTTTGAGTGGGTTCAGGTAACTATTATTTATTTAATGAATCATATGATTTCACAAAGAATGATTCAATAAATAATTGTAAAATTTATATGATTGAAAGAATTTCTAACCTTAAATAAAGGTGTAATAATGACAATTAATGAGTTGATTATTATATGTATGGTTTACAAATAAGAATGTAAGATTAGATACAAGAATTCTTTCAAATAGGAAACAAAAAAAGAAAGTTTTTAAATGGGATAAAAGAGTAAGAAATTTCAAATGAAATAGTAAGGATAGAATTGAGAAGAAAAAGAAGTTAGTAACTTATGAACTAATTTATTTTCCATAAGCTACCAAATAAGTTTGTGTATCAAATAAGTTTATTTTGGTCAAAGTAGCTTATAAACTCTTCAAAGGCCTACCAAACATAGCCAAGTGGTAAATTAAGATTTGAATCTCTGTTAAGAAAATATTTGCATTTGACATTTAATTTTGACTCGAATATTATTGCCTCCCAAAAAGGATTTCCATAAAAGAAAAAATGGACTGATGATTCGTTATGCATGTAGATGTAATATCAACCATTAAATTTATCATCAATAAGTGAAATTATTTATTTATCCTCTTAAGCAAATTGCTCATTTTAGAGGAATTGCATCCTTATTGTACAAATTAATTAATTAATATACCCTATGTAGCCCTTACATGGTTGGTGATTTTGTGACACACAGAACATCCAAGGTTTCATGTGGGATGAGGAGAAAGTGAACAATGAGCTAAAGACCTACATGACCAAAGGTTTCAAAGATGTGAAGGAAATGTGCAAAACCCATGAATGTGATCTTCGTATGGGAGCCTTCACCCTGGCAGTTAACCGTGTCGCACGTGCTACTGTCCTTAGGGGCTGGGAAGCTTGACATCCATTGCTTCTGCTTTCAATAAATTAATTAAAGAGCTCCCACTCTCAGCAACACTTCACAAAGTTTTTGTTGCTTTCAACTAATGTGTTGGGTGAATCGTATTTTCACGCCAAATTTTCTTTCAATAAATTAGTATAGTATATAAATCTTTTTGTAACTACATGTGTGGTTCTATGCCACTTCTTGTGACAGCCACGCTTTTTAATATAATGTCACTTTGCTTTGAAAAAAAAAATCTGATTTATCAAAGGGGAGGACTCCATCTACCATTCTTGGATTAATATATATCCCAATCGCTGTTTTTGCACTAAATATTAAAAAATATGTGCGTAGATTTTCAAAATGTCACATAATTCAATCTCATGTTTTATAAACGTAAAGTATTAACTATAATCTTCCTTAAAAAAATATTAACTATAATCTTGAAATTACACTTTGATGGTTATTAAAAAGATTAAACTGGCATTTTTTTAATAAAAGTAATAGCATTAGGGTTTCTTCTATAGATGGAACGTTATATATGTCTATATATTTCGTAAATTTTATCTAATATCAACTTATTTATTTTTCTTTTGGAAGTGTTATATTCTATAAAACTAGTAAATAATTTCATCTATAAAAATAAAAAATAAAAAACTCTAGTAAATAACAATATCATTTAATTGACGGAGTTCAAAGAATGCCTAACAAATTTTATATTAGAATTCAACTATTAATAACTTTTTCAACTTTCAACTGATTTTACAACTATCAACTAAATTTTTAACTAATTACACAAAACTCTATATATGTAAGAATATACAGAGTTTGTTTGGAAATACAGAATATATAGAGTTAAATGGAAAAATCCTATCAGATTGGTTCGGGTCAAGTAAAAAATTATTAATAAATAATGGAAAAATCAGAAAAATCCATAACAATAAGAAGAAAACCCAACCAAATACAAAGAAATTATACAAGCAAATATAGGAACCGAAATAGAAGAAGAAGAAAAAAAGACATTTGTCAAAGGCTTCTCAAATGCATGTAAGCACAAGTAAATACACAGTACAAATATAGATTTCCCAAATAACAAATTAAAATAAAATACACAGTATATGTCCAAATCCAATAGTTACAATTACATAAAGAACAAACTAAAATAAACTCTTAGTGACTATCAAATGAGTCTCCTCTACTCCTTTCCTCCTTCAGTTCATTTCATCAAAGCATCCCTGTAGTAGTTTGAGGAAAAAACTACAACTGAGTATATGTTTAAAGAACTTAAAATATGGAATTTGTGAGTAAAATCTTTACTTTAAGACTTCAAAGGCACTTGCAACTCTAATTTCATCAACTCTTGCAAAGGTTGTAATCCGTGACATCTCTAATAAAAGGAGGAAATACATAATTAAAGTTAAACATGAAAGAAATTTAAATGCCAAAATGAAATGATGTTAGAAACTAGAAAGAAAACAACTACTATACGTTATTCAACTCATTCCAAGATATTTATTGTAACATCCCACTTTTCGTACATTAATTTAAAAAGAATTTTTATTTATAAATAAATAAAATTTTAGAAAAATGATGAGATTTTTATAATTAAATAAATAAGGAGAAATAATTTTATTAATTAAAATAATGGTTTGAGAGAAAATAAAAATGATATTTTATTTATTTATTTGATATGAATAAAATAGACTTAGTTTTTATAAAATAATAAAAATAAATAAATAGAGTAAATAATAGGTTGTGAGTACCTAGGTATAAATAACGATATGTTAGGTCAGACGGTAGCTTTTTATGATCATCCTCTCAATTCGTTTTTTCTCCCCTCCCTAAAACTCTTTCTTTTTTTCGCAACCCACCAAACCTATCTCAGAAAAATGATGATTTCAGACTCATTTACCATTGGATTGTCATGAAATTTAAGCACATGGTTCGCCGCTCAATTACAATCAATCTCACCGTTGGGAATTTTGAAATCATGTTGGATCTGAGAGAAATACACTTCACATCGTAACCTTTTCTTTTCCCGCAAAAACTCAAAACCATCCCAGTAAAACTACAATCCAAATTTTGAGAACCATTGGATTTTCATGAAATTTTTATATGTGGTTCGCGATTCATTTTCGAACACCTTCACCGTTGGGATTTTCGAGATAATATTCACGGAGAGAGAAAAAGGAATCGCACAAAGACAATACATATGGAGGTTTCGATCCCTTCTCTGCCTTTCTGACGTTTGAGAACTCTATCAGAACAGTCAGAGGAAAAACTGAAGGAATCTCAAGGAACCGCTAGAGATGTTGCTATCCTTTTTGAAAGACACGTGAGCCCGCTTAGAGGTAAGGGATGTGTTATTATCAATTGGGGATTAGTGAGGACATGTGTAGAGATCCTTAGAGTATCAATTGGAATGGGTTTTGGATTGTTTCTGCAATTTTTATTTTATCCTTATAATTATAAGTGTGAATTATATGCATTTGATAAACCAATTAATGTCCCTATGAGAAATTACTATGAAATTGATGTGTCCTTATGTTGAGTGTGAATCCTATAAATTAAACCTTTGTCTAATTAGCGTGAATTGATAAAATTAAGTAACTAGAAATTTAGTGTAAAAAGGAGTGAGATATTTATTTTGTATTTTCTCCTTTTTCATGTTTTTTTAGGTTTTTTTTATAGTTTAAAATTAATATTATATTTGAAATTGACCAAAGATTTATAGTAGACTGTGTGTTGTATTCTTAGATAATATATATGAATTCGTATATACTTATATATGTGGGAAAATGTTCATATAATTATTTAGAATTGGTACATTGAAAGCTTATTTGAAATTCATAATCCAATATGATGTATGTTGCTGATTTATATATATAGATTTAGCTATATATTTATTTATATTAATATTTTATGTAAATAATACTGTAGTGTTGTTATAGTGTGATTCCAAAAATTATTCAAGTGTTGGAGTTTGAGAATATTATGGTTAGATTTGAGATACATTTGTATTGAGATATGTGTATTGAGTTGTGAGCTGTGAATTATACAATAACCCAACCAATGTTGATGCGTAGTGTTAAAGAAAAAGTATAGGTTTCCTATTTAGGAACCAGTGTTAAATTATAGCGCAATGTGTTAAATGTGTTTGAAATACGAGTGTGAGGTCGTGGATATTGTATAATTCATGAGCAATGCTTATAAATGAAATATGTGATAAATTGTGGAATAACATGTTGCCTTGAGATTATAATACTGTTATTGAGATTAAGTATAAGTGGAAAGTTGAACATGTGTTAATTTGTGAGATACATGTAGACATGTGATGGTGAATTGTGACACTATGAGATGTGAAATTGTGAATGAGTTTTGGTTGTGAATAAGTGTATGGTTAACACTTGATGTGACATTACTTGTGTTGTAAGCTATGAATTGTACAATAATTCGACTAGTGTTATCTTGAGAAAAGTGTTGATGCGCAGTGTTAAAGAGAAAAAGTAGGTTTCCTATTTAGAAACTAGTGTTAAAGAGAAAATGTAGGTTTCCTATTCAAGAACCAGTGTTAAATTGTAGCACAATTGTGTTAAACGTGTTTAAAACACGAGTATGAGATTGTGGGTATTGTATAATTCATGAGCAATGTCTGCTTGCAAAAATGATTTTATGAGTTGGACCTGAATTAGGAGAGAGGGGCCCTGACGGACTCTTCGGAGTGTAGGCCTTGGGGGTCACCTGGTTTGAGTGCTCCTTTAAGCATGTGCCGATCTCACATGATTGGAGCATTCTCGCAAAACAGCGTGACCCTGACTGGTCTCCCTATGATTTTACTTAGTGAGAGTAACCTGACATAGTCATTTTATGGTGTGTCTTGTTATGTACTCCTAAGTGTCCCAGAGTGATTTTTCACTAACATAGTACCACATTGCATATAGGCTTGAGTCTTAGCATAATTGTTGCATACACTTGCTAATTGTTTATTATGAAATTGATGTGTTATTATGTCTTAATCGGAGTGTGTGATTTTTGTTTAATGTGATTGATGATTGAAAAGTGCAATTGATGATTGAAAAGTGAATTTGGAATGACAAAGTGGTGGAATTTCGTGAGTTATGTTTAAGTAAGTTTTATTTTATTTATATGATATGTATATGTAGTTGTCTTGTTTCTTTATTAGTTAGGAATGTGATAACTCACTCCAATGTGTTGTTTGTGTTTGGATCCTGTGATGATCTCAAACCTTGTGTTCGTGGGAGCAAATGAATAGGTGGATGACTATGAAGAACCTCATGCTAAAGGACATAGGAATACAATGCTCTGATAGGATGTGACATTAAGACATAGGTTCTATAATTGGATGAAGTTTTGAACGACCTTGTTTTGAGCCAAAGTGAATTTATTATTTATTTAGACAAGTTTTATTATGATATTAGAAAGGTGAATGTGAGCCTTTCACCCTTTTGAAAGACTTGTATTTAAAAAATGTTTTAAATACTTTTAATTAATATTTGAATTTTCATTCCTTTTATTATTAATACATATATGTATGGGGTAGAGGTGTCACATTTACTAGTTGTGGATCAAGACCACTATCATTAGTAAAAGGATTCAACCAATTTTGTGGACAAATCAAAGCCTCTGCAGTGTTAGGACTCAATAAACTATGGTATGGGTCAAGAACACAACCTCCTGTGCTAGATACAGAATCAAATGATACTGTAGACACTGGAATGGCTAATATATCCCTAGCCACACGAGAAAAAGCATGATACCTTGTAGTCATTATTCTCCACCAATTAAGAATATCAAACCCAGGATAATCAAACTTGGGCCTATCTTCCATATACCTCTCCAACTCATTCTTTTGGAGCTTACCTTGTAACTTCCTTACCCAAAGTTTATACTCATCCATGATATTAGCCCTTCCACCTCCACCCCTCAAACTTTGAGTAACTTTTTTCTCTGAACTACTAACATCATGAGTATCAATAGGAACAGGATGCCATTCCACGTACTGATCATATAATTTATGTATGAAGGTTTTTAATTTTTTTTAATACATCTACAGTCCTTTCTTTTGTATACATCGAATTAAAATAGAACTCGATATAATTCCACTTGTATCGCGGGTCAAGAAAAACAGCCACAACCACAGGATAATTTATATTCCCGCCATCGATGTCCAAATATTTGTCAAATTTTGCTTTCATATTTTCAGCCATTTTTTTCAACACTAAATCATCCATTTAACTAATACATCTTGTATGTCACTTAACTTAGTAAAGAAACAATTAGCAGTAACATGCACTGATCCAGAAAAAATAAGTGGAGCATCATAGAAAATATTCAAAATTTGCATAAAGACATGAGGAAGCTTCCAATCATCAAAATCAGGGGTCTTCCTTCAACATTGTTAACTCATTGACAAGTATATAAAATTATCAAAAAGTAGTAAAGTAAAACGGAAGTCTGAGTGTCGAGTCCACATAAACTTTATTTGTGCTTAGATTGGTGCGAACCCAATTTTCAAGCAATAAAAGAGATAAGGAATGAAGAATTGTAAAATTTAAAGAAAGTAAAAGATAAGAAGGATAAGAAATTTAGAATAGAAGATTAGGAGAGGTAGGAGATAAGATAAAAATGTAAAGAGATAAGAGATTTAAAGATAAAAAAGTAGAAGATAAAATAGATAAGAGATTTTAATGTAAAAGATAAGAAAAGTAAAAGATAAAATAATGATAAAAAGATGAATTCATAATGGAAATATGTTGGCCTAGCATGCCAAAACTACTTGTGATGCAATGTTAATACTTTTTATATAATGTTATCCCAATTTCATCCACATCTACTAAGACACTTTATCTTTGGTTTCCCGCTTAAAGAGCCTGATTTATCTATTTTTCTCTCCCAAATTTATTTGTAAAGATAAAAATAATACACTTCAATAAGATTAGAGATGCATAAAATAGGCTAAACAAATATCAATTTATTTCTAGCAATGATTTCATTTAGATGTCATTTCCCAATTTTTAGAAAATAACCATTTTTCAATGCATTATCCCTAAACAGTACATGGATGGATGATTAGACCATAATCAATAAACAATAAAGCACAAGAAAAGAGCAATAAAAACGAGATTGTATTAAATAGACAATAGTACAAAATTACATTACAAGAGTTAGGTCTATCACGCTCCCAACAATGGAAGTTTAGTCTCTATTTCCATGAGAGACTTTACATGGGGTTGATGTGGATAGAAGAAAGGAAGGGATGGATAAAGGAAGAGAAGGGAATAATTGATATAGAGAGGTTTTCCCCTATTTGACATATTCAAGCTTAGGATGTATTTATTAAAGGGTTTGGAGTCTCGGTGTATTTTTATTTTTTTTTTGCTTCCTAAGGTAGCTTGCGCTAAGCGGGCCTTCTGGACTTTCTTGTGGGTCTTCTTCGCGCTAAGCGTGAGCTAACCGCTAAGTGAGGAGACGTGTTGGGTTTTTCTTGTGCACTAAGTGAACTCTCCCAATCTTCAACTTTTTTTTTCTTCAAGTTTTTGCATCAATTTTCTTACAAAGCACAATTTTCTTCTTTTGAATCTTATTGGTAAAAAATTACAATGATATTAAATTCCTCATTATTTCATTAAAAACAACATTAAAGTGAAGAAATTATAATCTTTTTTATTCAAAATTGACTATCAATTAAACTTAAATTTCACAATTATCAAACATCAAGAGCATGTACAAAGGAATTATCATCATGATAACTAAATGCCTTCTCATATTTTTCAGCAGTTTGCAACATCAAATATGTTGAAGTCCATCTAGTTGGCACATCTAGCACAAGCAATTGTTTAACATTTAAGTTAGCCTCTAGTGTACACTTTTTAAAACAAGCTATTCTAGTTGAAGATGACATTACATACTTACAAGAAGCCCTTATCCTAGCAATAGAGCAATCTATCTCCTTCATCTCATCACAAACAATCAAATTCCATATGTGAGCACAACACCTTACATGCATGTAATCCCCACCCAATAAGGAGTATATGTTCCAAGCAGTCATAATTTCTCTTTAGATATGCTAAAGTCGTCTGATTAGCAAAATCATTATCTATAGTCACAGTGCAGATCTTGGTAATCCCCCACTCTTTGATACACTTCTCTAAAGCTTTCCATATGGTTCCCCCCTTATGATCACCAATCAAACCAACACTCAGTATCTTCTTATTCAACTCACACCCCTCATCAATGTAAAGTGCAGTCACACATATAATTCAAGTTTTGAATAGAAGTCCAAGTATCAGTGGTGAGTGAAACCATCTGATAATTCATTGGCAAAAAAGATTGCAATCTCACTTTCTTTTCAATAAAAATTTGCATACAATCCTTAGCAACAATGACACGAGTAGAAATTTTAAATCGAGGTTGAGCAGTACCCAACAATTCTCTAAATCCTAAGTTGTCAACAAACTTGAGAGGAAGTTCATCAACAATTATCACTTAGCAAGTTTATATCTAGTGAGTTCTTGGCTAAATTCCACAGGCTTGAATGAAATAGCACTATGGCGATCACTTTCACTCTGTTCTTCAAGGACAATAGTTTTTTGTTTCTTGTGTATTTCCATTTTTGGGTTCTTAGTAGATACTTTCAAGAGTTTGAGCTGGTAAAGTCCTTATACTCCTTCAAATCCCTCTAATGCTGGTGGTGGGGTTGGAGCATTGCCACTTGCTCCTCCTGATCTACCATTTTGCAGTCCAGTTAAATTCCTGCATCCAAGATGAAAACAGACAAGTAAATAAGACATTCAAGTTTTGCACAGAAAATTCAGATTACACATCAGAGAAGTGAATCCTTCACAAATCAGAAAATTCAGAAAAGTAATTAAGACCTTGGTAGCATTAATCAGAGAATTCAAATTAACTTAGAGCCTGTTCTGCATAAAACAACAAGCAGAGAAATCGGATTAACAGAGAATAAACCAATTTAGAAAATAAAGCAACAGAGAATTCAGATTAACAAATCAAACAAGTTTACAGAACATCATATCACAGCACAAGTAAATATATTTTTGTTCTACAGAAATATCTTGAGAAGACATGAAAATATGTCGAAAGCAAGTGATCCAATCCCAGATGATCCAAAGCAACTGTTCTGCAGAAATAATTGTTTTTATGTGTTAAATAACATACTTTTATATTATGGAAGTAAGAAAATAAAAATGATAGTTTACAACAGACAAACTTAGTCAATCTACTGCATTTTTAGTTACAAAACTCAATTCCATTTTCCATTAATCAAAGCTCACCAAAGGTAAATCATGTTACTCCTTGGATCAGAGTGAAACTGTTATTGCTTGAAAAAAAATCCAAAGCAGACAGTACTTACTATTGAACTGCATAAGGGTTCACTAACTATTTATCAAGAAAACTAGACATTCAAATCATTGTATCAGATCAGGTGGTTTAAACCTCTTAACAAACAAGAATTTGAAATGCATGAGTACTGACTACTATTAATAGTTATTAATAATGAAAAAAACTAGCCCCACACATAATCTGATTTCATTCATATATTTAAGACATGAACTGAGACACCTTATCATCACACCATCATCATGTACATTTAAATATATTTATGCAGACTTAGAATATGAGACTGTTGTGTGGCCCTCCAACAAATTTCTTTAGCCAATCTGCACATAAGTCTTAATGACAAGGACCACTCCAACCGAGTCATTTTAAAATTTAAAGCAATTTACCCCCGAAAAGACCATTAATTCCATCTTCATTCAATTTTCAACATGACACCATTAATAAAACTCCAAATCCATACTATGTTTTAGTCACTTTGGCCATAGTTTTCAACATGACACCATTAATAATAAAGAAGTTTTTTAAATAATAGAAATAAATCATCTGGTATTCAATTAAGACTATTAGGATTTTTTAAGAAAATTAATAAAATTTGTTGGTATTCAATTAAGATTTTTTACAATTTAAAAAGAAGTCTTCTAGTATTTAAAAGTATACAAATTTTGATGGATTTCTTCTTAAGATGATTTTAATGGATTTCATCATGAAACTTTTTAATAGAAAATACACATTAAACAATTTCATTAAAACCCTTGAGATTTCATAAGACTTGTTTTTTCTTTTCTTTTTTTTCCAATTGACATGCTTTTCTTCTCTCGTCACACATAATTCTTTATCTCTTTATTGAAAGTGGTAGACATTTATAATTTCTTTTACTCTTTCAACTGATAGTCAACATGTCTTAGAACATGTGATATGAGAAATCTTCCTTATTCTTTAAATTTTGGACATCTTGAGAACATGGTTATACATATAAATTATGAATATATTGGGAATGCCTACAAGTATGCATGTTACTTGTAAACATTGTGATATATATTTCTATACAATTAATATGATTGATGATAAAAAAAAATAAAAAATTATTGTGTTTGTAAATATAATAGGAAAAATTGATATGTAACATATCTAAGTTTCTTTGTATAAGATAAATTTTATTTAAAGTGTTAGGTGAACAAAATTCATGAATTTTTATCAATAATTTTGAATGTTTTTTTAATTCAAGGGGTCCTTTAACATTTTAAAAATTCACAATGTTCTTTCAAATTTTATGAATTTATATTTTAGAAATCTATTAAAATCTGAACTATAAAATCCTAATCATAAAAGTCTTTTAAAAAAATCTTAAAAGTCATTACATTCTTATAAGTCTTTTAAAATCTATAAAAAAAAATTGTGTCAAAATATTCTTTTAACATTTTAATCAAATACATCTCTATAACTTAAATTTAAATATTTTCTCAATTTTATTTCATTCTCTTCTCCTCCACTCAACCAATTCATGCCTAAGAGATATAATTAAAAAAAAAAAGAAGATAAATTTAGGAGTTATTTAGTTTGTCCATTTTATTTTATGATATTTATAACCTTCCAAAATGAATAATAATTATTTTAAAATAATCATTTTCACTCACTTTATAAACCTAATGGATTAAATTAAATCTTTTAAAACAAAGAACACTAAACTGAATATAATAAAAAACTAAGAGCATATTTTAGCCTTTAAAAATTATATAGGCTTAAATATAATGTTTAGCTACTGTAATCTAACATTTTTTTATTTTCATCCTATAAAAAAATTATTTTAGTCCTTGCAAGAAAATAATATTTTTTTTCTTAAAGTATTATAAATAATTTGAACAGTAAAAAAGTATTTTAAAAATAAAATAAACATATTTTATAAGGATTAAAAAAAATATAGGAATGAAAATGAAAAAAACACAAAATTATAAGAATCAAAATTATATTTGAGTAAAAATTATATTGATATAAGACTATTTTTTAATTATGGGTAATTTAAAAAAAAAATATTAAAACTCAAGTTAAAAATAGATAATAATAAATTGAAAGTGATAAGAAATTAAGAAAAATTTATCATACCTAAAAAAGGGGAAATGAACCAAAATAAAAGATGATTGAAGAGGCCATTGTAAAAATAAATTAGTTTTAATTTGTAATTAAATAACATTTTATTGATAAATATTCTAAAATAAGTATATCCCATTGTAGAAAACACCGATAATTCTATATAGCAACCATGATTTCTTCATACTCCAAAAAGTTATTCTCCAATGGCAAAATAATGCTACTTGAATTGCTTAACACTGCTTGTCATTATAGAATCCCATTAAGTGATTAATCCTTCACAAGTAAAATTACTTTCAAAAAATAAAACCAACCATTACCTCATGCTTTTACTCGTGTCACACACTCACACTGCTTTGACGCACAAGGTCCTTTTAAGGGATTATTTTTGAAGATATTGGTTTTCCCCCTCTTAACTCTTAAGTAGAGATTACACGCACACTGTATCCAGTTTCCACTTTCCATTTCGATTTTAATTGATAGAATCAAGCACAATTTCTATAGAGACTACACAAATCAATCGACTTCCCCATAATGATAACAACATAATCAACCAACATGAACTCGATGCATAAGAAATAAAAAGTCAATTCAACATCTATGTTATCTCCAAAGGAGAAAAACTGCAGCAATGTGAAAAACATTACATAAAATTGTTCTATGATCTCCCCCTTCCCCTGAAACCACCACCTCGTCCACCACCCCTGGGAGGACCACCTCTCCCACCCCTTGGAGCCCCCCTTCCACGAAAACCACCACCTCCACGGCCACCTCTAAATCCACCACGACCACCTCCACCACCACCTCTACCAGCTGATTGTCCCCTGCATCAAGAATCAACAAATAATGTTAACTTACCAACCATTTTAATACCATTCAAAGCCACCAAAAATCAACAATTTGTTGGCAAAGATGCTTAAACATCTATCAACAATGTTTTTATTTCTAAAGCATTTTATTTTGATATAAACAAATTGCACGAAAATATTCAATGGCATATTACACATAATTGATACAAAAATAAGGGAAATTCCATAAAACAAAATTCAAGATATTTAGGGGGAGTGCCAGCTCTAAAAATAGTCGCATATCTAATATCTAATGTGTACATAGAAAAGATCAGGAACGGAATTTCAGCTTTGATTATTTGTCAGCTAATATTTCCTTGCTTACCATAATTAAAAAAGCCTAAAAGGAGTTTTTTGTTCTTTTTCCCTTCTTTTTTAGGATATAAAGAACAACCAACTAAAAACCATTGTCAAAAGCAGTAACATTTTGTTTAATAAATCACTTTGATAGAAACTAGGATCTAGAATTCAAAAGAGAATCCTTTAAGCAAAATATATATCACAAGAGACTACAGGAAGGCTATCATATTCACTTTCAACATTATAGCTGCACAAACAACCGTTGCTCTATGTATTATAGAAGCATAACATGCTTACAACAACATAAAACAGATGTTTGCATAACTGCAAACACAAGTACACATAGAAGAAAGTTGTTAAAGCATGCACAGCAAACACAGACAACTATAACAGCATACGAAACAGTTTATGAATGTGGCAAGCTTAGTAAACATGATTGGACATGTAAGATACCAATGTAGTAACCATCAAACAAAAATCTTTCATATTCACCAAAAACAAGGATGGACATGAAAATCAAACAAAAAAATGGAAGGGCAATCAGAAACATAAAAAGAAATAAGGAAGAAATCTTAATCTACTACTTTTTAGTGAGCAAACTAATTACATAATTTATAGACAAGTTAATTTATAGCAATGAGATGCAAAGAGACCATACTTGGGTTGTGGAAGAAATCTTGCAAGAGGCAACAGTTTCCTTGGATCAATATAAAACTTGTCGCCGGATGAATAAGAAGTAGCAACAATCCCTTCCATCATCTTAATTGAGAAGTACTGCATGTTCACCAACGAAGCACCAGATAACATCAAAACTCAGTTCCATAACAGACCAAAAAAAATAACAGAAGCAACCAACATGTTAAAACAAACAAACAAAAAATGAGAGAAACCCACAGCTTCATTGATGGGGCCAAATATTTCATCAACTTTCCCAATCTGAGTCATGTTTTTCAGATAAATAGGAGCATTGAAAAAGGGAACTTTCTCATTTGTAAGCTTTGTCACTGCATCTCCCTCGCATGCATGCATAAAAGATGACACCTCTGCATATACACCAAATGAATTAAAAAGATAAACAACACAAAAATAAAAATAAAAATCTTTTTTTAACTAAGCTAGATAAAGTTATGTTATTTCCTTGCAAATTATCAAAACCCAGAAACGAAATCATGTCATTAGCAGCAAACACCACAAAGCACATTTTTTTTTCAATCTTCAAACACGGTTGATGAAATACCCAACAGAGAACATAGAAATTGAAACGCTTCTGAAGTTTCAAAATGGAAGAAGAAACAACCTACGACTTCGGAGGGTGGTCCTTCGTCACGATATCCGCCGCCGCCGCCGCGACCAAAACCACCTCCGCCGCGACCAAAACCACCTCTGCCGCGACCACCACCGTCGCGGCCACCTCTGAATCCGCCGCCGCGTCCACCGCCTCTCGGGGGTCTCATTGTTTGGTAATCAGAGAATGTTCCAACAATGGATGACCAATGCAGCGCTTGGGGGTTTAGGTTTAGGGTTTTGAAGCAACGCAATGGGAAATAGGGTTTTGAAGGGAAACGAATGCTTTCGTTTTTGGGCCGTTACTGGGCATTTTGGGACCAAATGGCACACATTGAAGAAAATTACTTCCTGCATGCTTTATTTCTAACTGCACCTCCTTGTTTATAAATATCCCAACATCACCTTAATGGGAGTTTCAATTTTTATTTTTTTTTGGATATAGTTATAGTTCCAGATTTGGAGAATTCTGAATACACAAAATCATGCATAAATTTGGAATATGTAATCCAAAAACCTATATATATTTTGGATTACTTGTTCTAGAATTATGTATGCATAATTTTGGAATGGGCAATCTGGAAGTCAATTATTATTTTTTTGTATATTTTAGATTTCATAATCCTAAAATGATTGTATGCATATGTTTTTTTTCTATTATGGAGGAAGGAGTTTGGTTTCATTATGAATACCATGGTTTCATTATTAAAGTGCTCAATATTTTATGGAGGGGCTTGGTTTTGCTTCTTGAAAATGGGGATTCTGAAGCTCAGGGCAAACCTAAGAAGCACAATGGGAGATTGAGGCTTGGGAGGACCTTTCATTTGCTGGCAATGGTGGAGCAAAACATGAGTTTGGTCAAAGCAGAGGGAAGGGTGGGTTTGCTCTCGTTATTCCATAACACCTCCATGAAATTCCTCAATGGCACCCCTTGATGTTGTTGCCTTCCTCTCTCACAATCATTGCGTCCTTGCAACGCGCAATATGCCTTTCTAAAAATTCGTCTTCGACAATAATGCCTTACCCCTCTTTCCCACGATCGCTACTACTTGGTAAAGGGTTTTGATGTCATGAAGATTTAGGTGAGTAGGAAGATGTGGTGGTGATGGTGGTTTTGAAAAAGAGGTGGGTTGGGACATAGGGGCAGCAGGTTGCTGTGAAGGGTAATATAATCCATTCAGGGTTCCTATTGGGTGCAAGAAGCATAGAATAGGGTGTAGGAAGCAATTTCCCACATACAATAGGACCCGAGGCCCATTTAAAATAAGGGGCTCTCTCTCAAATTTTGTGAAGTAAAATAAAATTAAACTATAAATAATTAATAGATAATAAAAAAAACGATAAAAAAAGACCATGGAATGCACAAATCAAGTCACGTGAAGTTATTTAATTTAATCTGTGATAATAAATTTGAATCTTAAATTTGCAATTACATTAAATAGTAGGAAAGTTTTTTATTGGTCATAGTAATTATCTTTGACTCGAACAATGTCTTGAAGTTCATTCTTTATTATATGTATTATTTTCTTGTTCCGAAAAAGCTTATTTTCTGTGAAGTAAATAACCCGGTCCAATAGGGGAAGTCCAATTCGTTGGGCTTTCAATACACTCAAATAGAAACGTCCAAGGAAATTATATTTTAGTAGGACAAATATGTGATTGAAAAATTTCTCTTCTATCTATCACAAATTGAGAACTCTCCCCTTCTTCAAACTGCAATTCAATTTATATTTTGGTAAAAAAAAATCTCTTATCAATGACAAAATATGGGCCTCGTTCATAAATGCTACAAGATCTTGTTCATGTGAACCATTGTTGGGGACTCAAATTCATTAATATAGAGCTTTTTTTTTTCAAATGAAATCCCTAGTATATGAAATAATGAAAAAGTATTTACATCATTGTGGAATAAAAAGTCTTCATATTTTAATGCATATATTTATTTATTCGGAGCTATTAGATTTGAATCTACATTTTGGAGAGTATGAGTTGAAGCAATAAAAAGATTTGCCTTCTATAAAATATATGTGTAATAGATAAAAAATAATATATATGTGTAATAGATAAAAAATAATGTCATTAATCCACTCACAACGGAGAAAAAACAAGCTTGGTGTATTGGATATTATTTGGAATAAAAATTAATTTTTTATTTGTAGAGCAAATTCTTCAACGTGAGAATTACGTCATTGCTTTCAGCACAAACTATGATAGAAATTGGCTGCTTAGACTGGATTTTAAATTGTTTTAAAACTTAAGATTTAAATTTGATTTACTCATTAAAATATGTTTAAGAAAAGTAACAAAACTTAAACAGAGCACCGCTTAAAATGTGTATTGGAAAACAAGAGTAACACTTCTATAGACACTACCTTAAATCTTAGGTGTTGGACACATCTAATAAAAATTGGATACCTTATTCAAATAACAATAGTAATAAATAATAGAATAATATTAAATTAAAATAAAAGAAAATGATTGATTCAATAAAAAAGGACAAGTTTCTAAATATTACTTAGATAACCAGATTGACTACTTGTCCTCCAAAGCAAAACATCCTACAATTAAATGCTAGAAACATTAGGAACAGAGTTGTGGTAAGCCATCATCAATTTTGTTCCCTCACCAGTGTTTCTAAACAACATTATATGCTAACCACCCCAAAACGAAACAAGTATTGACCATTTGGGGGAAAAAAATCTCTTTGTTGCCTCTCCACATCAACACAACCATTGTTACCTCCTCATCAAAGCATTTATGTATATGATGACAACCCATTATTCCTTTGCTTATTTTACTTTTCTTTATCTTCTTAATGTGTTATACATCCATTTTTTCACATTTCTATAATTTGTCTTTCTTCTCGAATTATTAATTGTTGTTGTTTTATAACAATATGATTATCCTTTCTAAATAATGGTTTGGCACTAATTTCCCCTCATTTGTCACTTTTATAGGAAAAAATTATAATAATTTTATATGTGTTAGGAAAATACGAAGCCTAATAAATGTTAGTCATTTGAAATTAATGAGCTCAAAGACACTTTTCTTGGTAAAGTTATGCATAACAAATATTAAGCTTATAACTTATACCAATTACCAACCACGTGCCTTTAAGTTTGATTATATAGGCATTCTTTATAGTTTTGTGAATTTACAACATTAAGAATGTGTTTAGATAGAGAATTTTAATTGAAGAAAATAATTTATTAGAGAATTTGAATTTCTGTAATCTAAAATTCATTGTTTGGATGTTTTTTTTCAAGAATTTAAATTTTTAGAATTTTAAAACAAAATTTTAAACAATTAAAAATGTGAAAATTCAATTCCTTCTAAAACGTGGGAAATTGAGATTTTCTTCTTACAAAAAGATCTTCTAAAATGTTCGCGTATTTCCTTACTAATTTTATCATCTCTTCTACTTGAAAGTTCCTGAAATCCTTAAAATGTTAAAAATTCTCGAATTTAATTTTTTTTATCCAAACATAAAATTTTAAAAATAAAAGAATTTCAATTGAAGTATTTAAAATTCTTGAAATTTAAAATTTTTCAGAATTTTAAATTTCCTCATTCATACACATTTAGAGAATACCCGACCAATACTTCTTGAAAAGATGGTAAAAAAATGCAAGGTCCAAGATTTATGAGCACATGAATGGGGCCTTGGAAGAATACTCTACCTATAACAATAATTTAATGAACAATTGTTAGCTTCTTTACCGTAATGTTTCTATAATCTTGTTCTGGAAACTCAAGACAGAGAAGCTCAAGAAGTAACGTGGAATTTGCTTGAGATTGGAGTTTTTTTTTTATCAGCGATACTTGAGATTGGAGTTTAATGTGTGGAACAATGTCTCAATATATAAGCTCGACTGAAATTCAAAAGTAACAACCATCTATTTTGCCAATGATGATTTACACTAATAAAAGGGCACAAGTCACTTTGTATTTATTAGTATGGTAAGTGGAGTAAAAAACCACTACATCCCCAAAGCAAATCATAATCAACTTTAGATTTCCTTCTCTCCAAAAGACATTAGTCAAGCATGATTCTTGGTTTAACTACACACTATAGGAGAACATCGAATCTTGTATAAATTTACTCTTCATGAGATTCACTAATGACTAAGTTACCTCAATTTCAACCATTAAAGTAGACATAATTTTGCATATCTTTCACACTCAGACCAAGTTTACTGAATCAACCAACTTACTCTTTTAAATAACTTAAGATCTTTGTAACTTTTATACCAATATTAACCATGAACTTTATGATTGTTCCTTTAATAGTTGATACATTTCTTATATAATGTAACAAAAGTCTTTGCTCAATAGGCACAAACTCATTATGTGATTGAGTACCAACAATTCATTCCTTTTTCTTACACTATATAGGATATATTTGATGTATTGTCTTGTTTTTTACATTGGTAGATGCTCCACCATTTTTGTTCTACGAGAATTATTAATGTTTTGATTGTGCCTAGGCGAGCAACTAGGGTAAATGTTTCATTATAGTCAACTCCAGGTTGTTGTGAGTAGCCTTCAGCTATTAGGGTGAGCTTTGTTTAATACACCTATTTTACTCCTTTTCCTTGTGAGAAATCTACAAGCTTCCAAGTATTATTCTTTTCAATCATTTTAATTTCTTCTATCATTTCGTTGACCCCTATACACTTCTTGCTTTGATGCCTTTTTATAGCATTTAAGCTCAAGTGTGACCATGTTGTAAGTTTCATTTATATCCATCGAAGTTATTCAGTAGTCTCTAACACCAATACACCACCATATCTTGCATCTCCTTAAGTTGTGTAGTATTAAACTTGGGTATTTTACACCCTTTTGTCAAATAGGTCTTATTGTAAGAGATGCAGTTCTCCAACTTAGTTGTGACAATTGTCATTAAGATAGAACTGTCTATATATACCTATTTGTTCACTATTGGTAAGTGGTTAATGAAAAAACCTCTTATCATTTTTCAATTCCCTCTATTTGTTATCCTGAGAACTCTGAGATTCTAACATGGTGTCAAAGCTCACTAAGATCCAACAATGATTGTAGTTAGCAATTCTTTTTTGACCTCTTTTGGTCACCACCTTCTCTCTCAAGCAACTTGGGAAATTAGACTACTTTTGGGCATTGAGGTTAAGACTCTACCAGATAATTCTATGCTTCTTGCTCAAAGCAAATACATACAGGATTTACTTCATAAAACAAAGACGATCAAGGCTCAATCAATTTCTTTACCCATGACATCAAGCTCCAAATTAACTAAGTCGGGTTCAGATATGTTTTCTAATTCCATGTAGTACACCACTATAGCTCGACCTAAGATCAGTTTTGTTGTCAACAAAAATTGCCAATTCATGGCAAATCCCTTGGAGTCTAAAGGGGTAGCAATCATGAGGATTTTAAGGTATCTAAAGGGATCCGCTCATCATGGTTTGCATTTGAAACCAGTGTTCCTGATCAACCCTTCACTATAAGAGGCCTTTGTGATGTTGATTGGGCCTCAAATATTGATGACCGAAAGTCCACCTTGGCTGCTGCTATATTTTTTGGTCCAAACATAATTCCCTGGTGATCCCTCAAACAACAAGTTGTGGCTAGGTCCAACACATAGGCAAAATATAGTAGCCTCGCCCAAGTCATTGCATAAATCCCTGTTGACTAAATTGGGTGTTCCTTTCACCACTCCAATAGAACTCTACGACAACCAAGGTGTTGTTGCTCTTGCTCACAACCCGATTCTCCATGCAAGAACAAGAATATGGAAATTGATGGTTTTTTGTTTGAGAAAAGGTTTTAGCAAAGCACTTGGTGGTTTAGCACATTTCTACTCTTGATTAGTGGACATATGCCCCTAACTAAACTTCTCTCTCCAACCAGGTTTTTATACTTAAGAGGCAAACTCAACGTGTTTGAGCCCTTAACAAGCACTCACCCGCCTTGAGTTTGAGGGGGTATTAGAGTATTGTAAGAGATGCAGATCTCCAACTGCAACCTCATGTAGATAGTCTAGTTGCGGCATTTGTCATTATGACAGAACTATCTATATATACCTATTAATTCACTACTGTTAAGTTGTTATCCTGAGAACTGAGATTCTAATAGGTCTGCTCTTGCAGCGTGAGTGAGGAGGGATCCCAAGGGAGTGAGGAAACCCTTGGGGATCTCATACTTTCTCTTTATGTCTATCTGCTGTACTGCAATTTCAGTATTGGTCCAGCTATCTTCGTACAAGGAAATGATTTAGTAGAGAAAAACTTCCAAAGTAGCTTATACTAGACCAAATACTCCAACAAAACTGCTAAACTGACGACATTCACCTTCAAGATTGGATAATTAAGGACCCTATCATTATGTTACTAAATGTAGTCATAAAACTATACTTCAAACGTAGGTAGGTTCCACCTAACCCTCTCCACACACCATAGTCCATTACTCTAGCACGGTCAAAAGAAATGAAGAGGGTAGCTGTTGGAAAAGGACATTCAATAATAAACAGTTTTAAACACAATCACAGACGACAGCACACGCTGACTACTCAAGAAGAAAATGCCCTTTGGAGCACTATATGACCCCCCATTGATTATTATGTCGTTTAGAGTGCGTACCGACCACACCACTAAGGTCCAGGATCGCAGATAATTGCTCTTGCAAATCTAGAAATCATTATATCTTAGAATTCATTGTTTAAGTTTGATGTAGGTAAAAATTTATACCATTACATACAAAATTCTCAAATTGTTTAAAGCACAACCATGAAAACATGGCCAAAATAGCCAACGCTGTGACGTTAATACTCTTCAATAGATCATCATCGCTTCCACCAGCATAACTCACTCTGCCTTTCCTCCTTTACCTTTTGATTTCTTTATACAATTATAACGAAATTTTTATGAGGGGGGGATTTTTTTGACGGGATCTGGGGTCAAAAGCAAACCTACCCATTCAACTTTAATAATCATGAAATATTCTCATCACTATAATTTTGCTTCATTTTTCATGATACAGCAAATGTTCACTACAGAAGCTAGCAAACAGTTCGCCCATAACATATAGAGGCAATGTAGAGATTCTTGGCCCATTTTTCCTGCAAAGGCATCAAAGAATATATTAATACCTAGGGAGGGAAAACTCTGGAGAGCATCAACAGCAGTAGCACACCTCAGAAAAATCAGGATTTTATTTTTATCTTTTCCTTTACTTCTAGCCATGAAAACAGACACGATTTGCAAATTACAGAAATTTTGGTATTATTTTAACAAATCCTTCTCAAGGTATGACACAGATTATTCTAAACAAGAAGCTATCAGTACTCATCAGATCATCAACTAAGATTCTCCAATTAAATTAATAAAAAAAATATGGAAAAGGAACCAAAATATATCAGAGATATTAAATACTTCGAGAGGATAACAAATATCAGCAGTAGCATACTATAGAAAACTATCAAAGATTTTATTTCCCTTTTTGCCATAAAAAAAAAGGATTTACATCATAGTAATTTAAGATATTTTTATTCGTTTTCAAGTTTCAATCTAATTTTTAACCAGATGCCATCAGTCCTCACAATATTCTCAATTAAGATTGACTAATTAATTTAACAAATAACCAACCAAAATATGGGTTTGCAAACACCAACATGCATGATAAAACTGCATACTTCCCAACATAACAATAGTAGATTAACAGGACAAAAGACATGGAAATACCTTAACATGGGTGCTAGGGAAAGCAGATGTACGCAGTGTCTCCTGAGTTTCATCAAGTAATTTGCGTTTTGGTATGCTCAGTATGAAGGCTGCCTGATCACTAGTAGCAGCCATAGAAGTAATCCGGTAACCATTCTCCCATCGACGATGGATTCCTTCACTGGGATACAAAAAGTCAAGCTCCACAACCTTGCATCATCAAACAAAAACAAATTCAACAATGTGGATTTTAAAAATTCATACATAACCAAAAATCAAAGGTGAAAAGATATAGATACCTGATCAGAATACCCAGCATTCCTGGACATAACAACACCCCAGCGACTGCCAGCAGTAGTCATTGAGGTAACATGGAATCCTTCTTTCCACTTCTTGTTTATCCATTTGAAAGGAAATGATTCACTCACTTTGTAGGACTGCTGCGTGTAAGGAGTTCCTATAAAGTAAAGGATTCAAACATGAGATAAATATAAAGTCATAAATTCTGAAGAACAGTTGATGTTCCTTTCATCACAGAAGTTAAACGAGCTAAAATAATAGGACAAAAGCAACTCTCTGGAAAATAATTTAAAAAGTTTGCTTTATCAGCTATAACTATTGTTCGCAACAAAATTTCATTATCATTAGGTAGCAATTGAATTGCATAAAGGATGAAAAAGATTGAACAAGGAGAATATCAATTTTTCATCTATAATCCATAATGCCAAGTTTAATTTAAAATGACATTAAAAATAACAAATTGCAGTAAATGATGTACTCTTACAAGTTGTACTTTCTCAGGCACAAAACCAATGGCATGACAACCACCACGAGAACAAAAAAATTATCTATTCAAAGTTCAAACCACCTATGCATAAAAGATTCTAAAAAGGGACATAAAATTTTTATAAATCAGACACGGGTGCCGAAGGTGATGGTGGCAATGACAATTGACAAGTAAAATAGCAAGGAGATTTTGCAAAGGCATTTCAAAAATAAATTAATCAATAGTATGTGAAGGAGGAGTAGGTCATAAAATTATAGATATTATATACCTTTGGACATGACAACCAAGGAACTTCCATTAACTGCGCCAGCTATTGAACTGATATAGTAATTTTTCTCCCACTGCTCCATAATCCAGTCCTGAGAGATCAAAATGCCAGCAGCCCAGCACCAAGACATCAATTATTTAATTTAACTCATACGTATTTATTTAACAAAAGATGAATTATATAAATCAAGGAAGAAAAAACCCACCTTGTGCAGGAAGGCCGGGGATAACTCATAAACTTGTGAAGAAAAACCTGTTCCTGCATCCATGATTAGAGCCCACAGATTTGCTGCAGAGGCCACACAGCTTATATACAACCCATCCTCAATACCCTTGTCTACATGCTGCCGTAGCCTAGTGTCTGCAACATTATAGTGATATCTGCAACCAGAGAAATTGTTATTTAAGACCAAGCAAAATAAACACTTGTTTCTAAATGAATAAGCCAATGCATACAATCCCCTTATATATAAAGGTCTAAGTCTATCATTGCTCCACTATTGCTCTCATTTTAATACTCCTCACATGAAGTGTGAACATCACCCTCCATTCTCATGTTTTTAATATCAATTGAACTGTTTAACAAGCTATAACAAAATATCAAAAATCAATTTCAAATATGCAACTAATATGCATTTGAGATATGATCTTATGCTTTTAATATCAATCTATCATTTTCAGAATGTTTAGTTCTAACTTTAATTTGAATATTTTTTAAAAGAAATTATCAATAATTGATAATAACAATATATCACAATATAAATTATTTATCATAAATTAAAAATATAATTTATATGTTCAAAAATATTTATTTATTACAAATTTTAATTATATTAAAGTTATTTATTTATTTATTATAAATTATAAATTTTGGTAGTATAAAATAACATTTATTTTGTGCAATGCACAGGCTAAAAATACTAGTAGGCAATCACTTTTGTATACATGTACTCCTTTTAAGACAACTTCGACAACACGTACTAGTAATCACAAAGCATTACTGCTTTCTTTAAAACTAGTATTTAATGAGCATTGTCGTGCAATAAGTATAAAAGCAATATATACAGATGGAAAAAAATCCACAAACCCAAAATCAGGTAGTTTGAAAATAAGTAAATTCATTTAAAGAATTAAAGGTTTCTAAACATTTAAATTATAATGGGGGTTAGTAACAGAATCATATTTTATGATCATGAAAATTCAGGGAGAAAAATTTTGAAGCATTAATTTGCAAAATTTCCTTCCAACTTGTTCTTAAATACTAGATTATTGAACTTTCCAAAAAAAAAAAAGTCAGGTTAGACCTATGAGTTATCACGGACATCTCAGCATGCTCTTTTTACTCCTATATTTGCTTTTTATTTTGAATTAATGACATTGGCCAACTAAGCAACAATATCATTTCCTTCTATTGTCAGGTAAAGCAGGATGACTAATTTCATGATGAAGGAATTTGAGGCTGCAACGTGCATTGTTATATGGCTGACTTCCTATGGCTTCACAGGTGAGTCTAATCAGGGAAAAGCCCGAACCCACTAGTCAGGAATGCTAAAAGTTCCTGAGCTATAACACATTTTTCATGCAAAAAGAAAGAACACCTCAATCAAGCAACAACATTCAACTGCTTTTGCATCAAAGCAAGAAAAGTTTATGATTTAACAAATAATCTGCAACATTATTAAGAACAAGCTAGACAGAGAATGATGTATTAATTACCTCTGCTTCATGGGACGGCGAGCATTATACACTGATATCCACTGAGTAGCAGGACTCCCCAATCGCACTTTCTTCTTAGGTTGCTCATCTTCTTCCAGATTTATAAGCATCCTTCCTCGCTTTTGGCCAACCTGTTTGTAAAAAAGATTTAGCATTCTTATTATACACAATGTAATCAAACAAAATAGATAACACCTTAACATCCTAAAATAAAAACACCATAGCAACCTTTAAAGCTCCATCTATTCTAATAGGTCTCAACGGAGTGCATGGTTCAATCAAGCTTTCAAAAAGTGATATAAGCTTGGCATAATTGGGCTCCTCATCAAATCTCATATTAGTAACAGCTTCAAGAAACTGCTTAAATGGAGCAGGAACAAAGCAGCACATCAACTCCGGGGAAGTGGCCATTTTCTTCTTACAAACAAGAAAACTTTTATTGTCACCCTGTAGATATGGCCAAAAGAAGGGAGAAATTGTCATAAAAAAAAATTTCTAAGAAGCAAGAATCACTATAAAACCTGTTAAAAAAAAAAGGAATCAATATAAAACAAGATGCTACAAAAATACCTGATAACCCTGCCAAGGTAATCTCCCTTTTATGAGAAATACTAGTGTGTATGCCAGTGACTCAAGGTCATCCCTTCGACTTCCAGTCCTACCTAAATGTGCATGTACACTAGCATACCTTATTGTTCCCCTGCACAAAAAGGCATATTATCATCAATATGTAAAAGCAAAATATAGCCATGACAAACAAGTCATAAAATATACAAACCTGAATATATCAGGTCTCTGATCATAATCAACATGTAGACCAGATGATGCATCCTTCCATCTAGAAGCTGAAGACAATGCATGCCATATGGACATTAATAAGTCATGAAAATATCATGTACCAAGTGGTGAGGCAGAAAGTTAAACGCAACATAAACAACAACTGGTTTGAATGGACAACATACCCAGACCAAGATCAATAAGATATAACTTCTTATCTTCAGCTGATCCAGGTTGACCAAGCAAAAAGTTTTCAGGTTTCACATCTCCATGCACAAACCTAATTCAATGATACGAGTTTCATTAATAAAAATTAGTCAGTCACAACCATGCCAAAATAAATGGTAATGTTAAAGGTTGACAGGATTGAAAAAACTATCACAAGGGTTTACCCTTTCAAGTGGAGCTTCTCAAGAATTGATATTGCCTCTACTGCAATGCACGCAACCATATTTGGTGACATTCTGTCCAGAACTAAAATGTTAATGGGGCTTATATAGGAAGAGTTTAAATAAATTGCAGCTATTAAAAGTGAACCTATACTAACAAAAGGGAGGGTACAAATCTTACTGTTGACCAACAGAATTCCATACATCCCAAAGACTGGGCCCAAGCATGTCCATGACCTGAAATATATTGTTTTCCTTTAGACAACAAAGAGCAAATCAACATATGCTGATATGGTAAAGTTCAAACCATATCTCACCAAAATGTAGAAATCTCCTTGCCGACCCTTGTAATGAACCCAGGGAATGCCATAACAGCCATTCAGAGTGCTTATCAATGTCAAATTACAAATGTGAGAATTAGATAATAATATTAGAACATCTGAAGATTAAAAAAAACATGTATTCTTGATAATGTTGTTTAAATACAAAGAACAGATTACCTACCTGTATACTTGCCACTCATAAGGAGGCCCATAGTTGCAACCTTTGCTGTTTCTGTGCTCAAACTTAAGTGCAACCTGTAAACAAAGTTAAAATAAGAAAAAACAATGTATCATACAGTATAGGTTCATTAATACTTCATTCAACCTTAATGAGAAACTGGAATCCTTAATAATACCTCAACCGCATCAGGACCTGTTCGATCAGAGCCACCACTTAACCTCCGGCCAACATAAACTTGACCAAAACCACCCTTACCCAATTTCCTCTCTATCTTATATATAGGAGAGTTACCTACTTGTACCTGCATCAATGAGAAAATATACACCACAGATAAGGTAAGTAAGGTACTGCCAAATCTATCTATATTAACTAAAAACAACAACTACAATGCAGTCTGGAATAAGTGTGGAACATAATAAACGTTATTCTAAAATTATGAATTAAAACATTCTCCATCACAAACTCAAATTTCCTGAACAGCCAAACCCAACACATTAACAGAAACAAAAAAGACAATAAGTGCAATAAATAGTATAACTATTATACCCAACCCCAGCATACTTTTTGAAAATTAAAGAAGATAGCAGTCATAATTATCGTTACTTATTGAAAATTAACGAAGATAGCAATCATAATTATTGAAATTGCAGTTATGTTTGGGAAAGGCAATAATGCAATCCAAGAGAAGTCATGTGCAATTTGGGCATACCCTCTCAGGGACAGGAGTTGTGCTTGGTTCTTCTTCAGCTCCCGCCACCTTATCTCCACTTCCACCCTCCATCACAATATTATTATTGGCCACTACCTCTACGTTATTGTAAACTGGTTCCGGAGCCCCTAAAGCAACAGGTTCTGGCAAGACTTCGCAAGGTTCAGGGTCCAGATCAATCAATCTTGCTCCGCGGCCTCTACCAGCTGCAGTTCGCCTTGTGGGTACAGCTGGTGATGGCCCTTTGCCTACAGCTGTGGCATTACCACCTCTTCCTCTACCACCTCCAACTCTCCTCCTAGTTCGATTCGGAGCAGCAGGTTGTTGCCAATTCTCTCCTTGATCAACAGGCAGTGGACCAGGCTGAAGATCTCCAAGCCGTTTCGACCTTCTAGCTCCACTTCTCAACTCTGGCATCCTCTCTCCATTCAAATCATAGCCCACTTCAGTCACCCCCAAATAATGGCAAAATTCCTCTGTAATGACAAAAAAACCAAAGTCAACACAAAAATGAGCTCAAAGCATTCACCAATAAGCCTTTTCAGCAACAAGAACATAAACCTTGAACTGAAATAAAATATCTAAACACGAGAAAAATATCTAAGGAGCCAACCTCAGTTAGCCCTCAGATAACAACATAAAGAAAGTAGCGTACTGAAAAAGCAGTAGATACCATGAAAAAAAAAGATTCTACTTTCAGCAAAATATACTCCACAACCAAAAAGAATGTCCTTTAAAGCATAGATAGAAAACCGTCATTTTCTGCATTCCAAATTTACCGCACACTTCTAAAATCATCCTCATTGTCGGTCAATAGCTTAAACTATTTTGCAGAAAACCAATAATACATACACACAAAAAAAATCGAAAACAAAAACTACCAAGTTCCTATCCTAATCCTCCATAATAACTAAAACAGATTACACAAATTCCAACAAACTCCACCGATTGCTTCATCCGAAACACCACCACCACAAAAACCAAAAAAAAAAAAAATCAAAACCAGATTGAACACTCAACGAACAAAACCAACCAATCTTCAATCCGATCATCCGAAAACCACAAATATTCAAAATTCAACATTTTCGTTGAAAAAATTCCAGCAGCCACCATCTCACACACTCATCTCAAACCGATTCACACAAAAAAAAATCCACAAAGTTTTAGAATGAAAAAAACACAGATAATCCAAACACAAAAAAAAAAAGAAGGAAAAATAAACAACCTCACAGATCGATCCGGCAAGCTGCGGAAAATAGAAAGGGATCAGGGAGGTGAATCGCGATCGAAGTGAAGATCGTGAGTGGAAAGCGCGGAGAATGCGTAGTGGTGGAAAGAGGAAAAAGACGTTGGAAACAGTGAGAGAGAGAGAGAGAGAGGGAGAGAGAGAGAGCAAAGAAACGAAACTAAGGCGAAAGCATCATGGTCGTCATCGGAAAGAGAGAAATTTAGGGTTCCGAAGAAGAAGAGAAAAGAGATATGGGGTGGGTTATTACCCTTCCTTTGGTTATCGCTCTCTGTTCCTCTTTTTTTCTTTCTTTCTTTTTTTTCTTTTTTGAAATGAAAGAGAGAATGCGGTAATGGTGTGAGTTTATTGTTGTTGGTTGTTGTGTACGTGTGGGGGGTGGGGGGGTGTGCTGTGAATGTGTTGTTTCAATGTGTGTGTGTGAGAGAGACACTGTTTATCTATATGCACCATGCAACTGTGGCTTCGTAATAACCAAAAGGATATTATATTTTTTTTTTTTCTAATTTTTTTTTATTTCCAGTAAAAAAAACATATTTTTTGTTTATTTTTCATAGTAATCTTTCTTTGTTTATTTATTTATCCTCCATCTAACTTGAACTTTTTATTAATTTTTTTACTTTGAAAAAAAAAACAAAAAAACAAAGGGTGTCAATGATTTTCCTTGTTTTTTCATTTGACTTTTCTTGGAATTGTAGTTACGATAGCTGATTGGGTAATTGACAATATTATTATACTTAAATTTTTAATTGTAACATTTATTATTTTTTTATTTATATCTTTTATAATATTAATAATAAATTATAAAATATGTAAATAAATTAATGATAATATAAAATTAATTTTATAAAATGATTATTTTTTTATTTGTTTAATGTTTTTGTCTGATTTATATAAAGTATGCTAATTATTTTGGGATGGAAGGAGTAAATATCATAAATTGGATGTAATTAAATTTGTAGGATGTGAATTAATGTTGCTTGTGTTTTTGAACTTTAGTCAATTAGTAATAATTTGTTCAAAAGTATGAAATAAAAAGGAAAGTTAGGGGGGTAGATTTTGTGAGAATTGTTTTCATTTTGTACGTTTTGTTATTAAATTTTATACGGTACCTGTTTTCGTGGATTTTGTTTTACAAAATTTAAAAACCGTTTGGGTAATAATATTTAGGTTTAAATTAATTTTTCATCCTTTTATTTTTTAAAACATGTAATTTTAGTTTTTTTTATTTTTTATTAAGACATTTTATCTTTACATTTAAAAAATTTACACTTTTATTTTTTTATTTTTTTTTAATTGATACATTTAATCTCTTATTTTTTTTTAATTTGTAATTTGAGTTCTTATGAATAATTTCAAACATTAATTTATGTATTTTTAAGCTTTAACTAACACAAATCTATTTATTATTCATATGACAATATTTTTTAAAATTATTTAATTGTTAATAAGCTTAATTTATTAAAAAGATAATTAAAAAAACACATAATCAAGTATGAAATTGATAAAGAGGAATTACAATTGTAAATTTTAAAAAAATAGAGACAAAATGTTTAATTGAAAAATAGAAGAATTAAAAATGATATTTTTAAAAAATTAATAAATAAAATATCTCAATTAAAAAAAACTCAAATCACAAATTTTAAAAAATAAGAAGAAGAATATTACATTTTAACCTAATATTTACATTCACTCACGCAATAAAGGCTACGGTTATTAATTACATTTCTTTTTGAATATTATTTTACACTCTCTAAAAAAAACAGTTTTTTATAGAATACTAAATTTGTTATATTCAGTAATTAGTATGATACACTCAAGCAAAAAAAAAACATAAAAAAGAAAAAAAAGTAATTAGTATGATACTTTATTTTAATTGTTCCTCATCTTTTTAATCTAATCATTAATTACTTTGAATATAATTCCTATTTACCTGGTTAAAATATATATGTTTTTTAGGATGGTAAAAGAGATACTTATCTCTTTACAATCTAACATATATTTTGTCAATAAAATAGAATAAAATTAATTTCATTTGGTATGGTCAAAATTAAAGTAAATTAGCCATTGTCTCAAATACCAAATTTATAACAACCCACACATGAAAGGAAAAAATAGTCATTGACTTAAGATAAAAATCCTTACTAAACCTTTAAATACATTTTTATTATTTCATTATTATATACATTCAAAGAAATTAAAATAAAATATTTAATTCATAACATATTCAGGGTTGAATTTTGATAAATTTTCAGCCTAAACATGAGTATGTGGTCAATGAATTAGAAATTCAATATGTATACTACTTTTAAAACAATTATCAATAAATACATTGTCTTATTTTATTACTATACCCATTCAAAAAGATTAAAACAAAATATTTTATTCATAATATATTTAGTGTTGAATTTTGATATATTATTATATGGTAAAGGGCTTAGAAATTTATATATATTACTTTTAAAACTATTAGACTTAAATATAGTTTATTATTTATTATTATTATTATTATATGCATTCAAAAAAAAATAAAAGGAAATATTTAATTCATAATATATTTAGAGTTGAGTTTTGATATATTACCAGTCTAAATATTATTATATGGTCAATAAATTTGAAATCAATATAGATATTAATTTTTTAAAAAATTATCCCTAAATAAATTATATTATTATAACATTCAAAGGGATTAATAGAAAATATTTGATTGTTAATATATTTAGAGTTGAATTCTGATATATTAGCACCCTAAATATGATTATTTGGTCAAAGAGTTAGATATACTAGTAATATTATCTTTAAAATTATTATCTTTAAATATATTTTATTTATTTTATTATTATATAATTCAAAGAAATTAAGAATTTATTTTCATTCAAAATATATTTATAGCTAAATTTTTATATAATATCAGCTTAAATATTAACATATGGTCAATGAATTAGAAATTAATAAAGATATTACTTTTGAAACAATTATTACAGAAATTAATTGACTTACTACACATAACAGTTTTTTAATTTTTTTAGAATTTTATTTTACATTATCAATATCTTCTAATTAAATTTATATATATAATTATTCATTGACTTATACAATTTTAAATTTGTAAACAGTAAATTATATATGCAATTATTTAAGATGAAAGAGTTGTGGATTCAACCTACTAATTAGTTGTCATTAATTTTATTTGGCCCAGTCAAAGTTAAAGTAAATTAGTCATTGACCCTCAAAGTAAAACTCCTTACTCCTTACTCCATCCTTAATTGCGAGGAATATTTGTGTTTTTAAACATTGATTTTTTTAATATATTGCGTTTAATAAAATAGTTCTTTTTACAGAGCATTTAATAAAACAGTTTAAAATATAAATATAACACAAATTTGAAATTCAAATTCTTATATACAACTATCCCACAATTTCAAAACAAAAAAACCCATCATGTTTAAAAGGAAAACTAGGGGAATTCCAAAAACATCTAACGTACCCCACACCACATTGTATGAATATTATTGACACATACTGAACGAAAACAACTTTTTAAAAATGTGTGAACATCCTAAAACATTATCATAAAAGAATTTTTCGTCAGATACTATCGTAGAATTATAAAACCCAGCCTGACATTAATAATCACTTTTCCTTTTTGGCCATGGACTAAGATTAGGACTATCAAATCAAAAGAGGTTGACTTTGATTTGTTAAGCAAACTGTCTAAACCAAAGGAGAAACTTAATACGTCTCTTCATGTATATATGCACCTTTCAAGCACAAGAGAAAAAGAAATAAATGGTGCGTGTACAATTATACATTATGATTACGATAGTATAGTAATTGTTCACATATAGTTCTTCTAAACGGTGTAAATGGCAATAAACTAAAAATGTAAAAGACGTACAAGTGTACAACTATATCTAATATCTAACGTGATTAAGTTGAAAATAAATTATTTAAGGACAGACAAATTGTGACAGCCCAACGCCATGCTTCTATTTGTTTGACACGTATGGGATCTAGAAATAGTAATGGACTAAGTATGGGCCGGGTGCTATGGTGTAGGGATTCACAAAGCAAAACAATTTTTGTAAGACCTAGGTTGTGTTTCAATTGACTTCCCTTTTTCTATTTATGATGGTTTTTCAAAAAAAATTGCCAAACATTTAAAATATAACAAAACATTATAATGATTATGTTTAAGAGATATTGTTTTTCGTTAAAGATAGATGCATCAAATCTTAAATCTAAGCTAAAAAAAAACACTCTCAAACTTCATATTTAAAAGTTCAAACGATTTTTTTTATCAATAGATGGATTGTTATTCTCTTTCACTAGTGTGTATATGATTTCTACTTTTTTTTTTGTAATAACTAGAATAAAAAACAAGTATAAAAATACAACAATTCATTCATCTTACTAAATAACTGAATTAAACGCCTTTAATTTTTTACTAAAAATATATGCTTTTATGTGGCTTCTTTTATATGTCATTATAACTACTACTAGGCACTTGTATAAAATAAGGTTGAGTGGTAGTTAACACAAAAAAAAGGTTAAGCGATAGTCTTGTTATTGTTTGTCATTAGTTTATTAGTTGCTAGGAATTTTCTTAAGCAACACAATTTTGAATGAAAAACTAATATTACCTTAATATTGGATTTTTTAGTATTTTTTTACATAATGTACAACAACTCATGCTTAACAAATTGAGCTAGACACATTGGTATAAGAATTTAAAAATAGTTAGTTAGATTTTGGTAACTGGATCAAACCCATTTAACATTGGTGCAATTCACGTGTTTGCAAGTTTTGAATCACTTGATACCGGTTATTTTTTATGTGTATTACATAAAATAAATATTTATTTTATACAAATAAAATTTATAATAAATAAATACTTCCAAATACATAAATTACACTATAATTAAAATTATAATAAATAGAATACCAAAAAAATTATAATAAATAACTTTTTTTCCCCAAATCACATGTATCCACACTAAAGACAATTTTAAGATTCTAATTAATCCAAAACCTCTAAAGTTGGAATAAACTCACACTATTTGATTTACATACCTGGTGATATAAATACATATTTTAGATTTATGATGAATAATTTATATTGTTATTTTTAATTACTGATAATTTACTTGAAAACTATTGAATTTCAAGTTAGAACTAAAAACATTGAAAATGATAAAAAAAAAATTAAGTTAAACAATCCGTCGATAATAAAACTATAATAGGATATATTAAATGCATGTTAGGCTCATGCTTGAATTTTGAATATAACATATAAAGAGATGAAGGATAAAATTAGTTGGTATAACTTTAAAAAAGTTACAGCAATTTTTACCCATTGATTTAATTTTAATCTTGAGGCCTTAAATCCTGAGGTGACTAACTTGTTAACCTGCCATGTAACTACCTAAAACTAAGACCCTGAAACACATCTCCTACGCTCCTACTCCCATTCAAAAGCAACCTGGAAATCCCCAAATCAGCGTATTTGTTTGTTTCTCTCTGCTTAGCAAATCCCTCATGGATGCTCCAAGCAACCTGTTAATCTTCGTGGAGCTTCCTCATCGTCCCCGAAACCGGCGTCTCATGCAATCTCTACCGTCCAATTTCACCCCCAAAAACTCGTGGTCACGGTGCTGGTTCTGGCATGGGCAGTGGTCATATGGTAGCACAATACCTTCAAGCATTGGGAATCATTTGCATGGATCAAAATGTTCATAAGGTGTTTGATGGAATGTCTGTAATGTTGCACAAGGTTATCATCCGGGAAAATTGGGTCACATCCTTGAGCTTGCATAGAGCATAACATCTCAAATTGTGACAGTTGCAACTATGAGGTGGGGGGCGAGGAAGGGGAAACCGTATAAGGTGCATAATGAGAAGTCGTGGTATGAGGTAGGGAGCCATAGGTTGTATATAAGATCAATGCAGTAATAACAGGCAAATTCAGTAATAATAATCCACTTTTCATTAATTAATTATAATAAATTTTCAAATAAATAATTTTTGTTATTAATAGATATATTCAAAACTTTTTTTTATCAAAAAAGTAATTAATAAAAATTTATATTTGAAAATATATTCAAAATTTTCTCCTTGTAAATTTAATCATAACAAAATTAATATTAATATTAAATTTATAAACATATTTTTAAATATATATATATATATATATATAAATCAGTTTAAAGTATTAAAAAAATACAGTTATTAAAGTTTGAATTACGAAAGATATGTCTGATTTTAATGACAAATAAATATATTAATATTTAAATTTAATTTAAAATTGAATCAAATTATTACGAACCGATGATGACACTCGTCATCTAAACCTTACGAGATTACCTTATTTCAAAACTTGTCATCTACACCTATTTTGTGTTTCCAAATTTAAATTATAAATTTGAGATCAAAAGAGTAAGTAAGAAATGGTCAATATGCCTAATTGTTGGATGTATATATTAAGGTATAAAGAAATGTTTTTGTTTTCCCAAAGAGTGTAGTTGAGGGGGAGAAGATTTTTAGGCTGAGTATAACAGCCAAATGGTTAGGAGAGATAAAGTGGGTTCAACCTGCCAACTCACTTATTTTTGGTGGGCTGAATTGATGTTTACAAATTGTCAATCTACTTTAATTTGGCCCATGCTAAAAAAATGGATTGAGAAAAAAATGAGACAAATTGACCCACCAATCCATTTTTTAAAAATAAATTTAATATTTTATTGATACTTTATATGTTTATTATTAATTTTTATTGTATTTTTTGTCTAAACAAATTATTATTTAAAATTTAATGTAATACATTCAAATTTTTAGTAAGTATTTATTATTTAATATTTATAAAAAATAAAATTAATAAAGTGTATTTATTATTTTAATTTTTGTGTTTGGTAGCTCAACTCAAGCATATAGGACATGAACGTAAATTCTCAATCCACTTTTCTTTGTGAGGTGGTACAGTCCAATCTATTTTTTACAAGGTGGGATGAGTTGACCCGTTTTATCACTCCACCGTGCTTGGAAAAAATATATTAAATGAATATCCACTAATTGTAATATTTTCCTGTACATGTTTAGGTTCATAATTCTGATGTACTTGTTGCATATTAAACTTTGTTGCCATCAACATCTATATATAAGTCATGGTAACGCATTACAATTTCTCTTAAATTATTTTAAAGCTTTATAGATGGCACGGTATATGACATGGTGAGGATATTTTGTAGATATAATTTACTCTTTTCATACAATTAAAACTTTCTCATAGTCAAGAATGTTAAATGAATATTTGATAGGCGATTTTTTTTTTAGTTTCCTAAAAATTTTAGATTGAGAAATTTAGTTTCTCATGTTTAGTACCTATTTTAGAAAATAACATTCCTATGAAAGAAGGTTTTTTGGGAAAAAAAATTAGCTAGTTTTTGGTAAAAGCTTTTCCATGAGGGAGATGAAATCTAATTTTTTCGAGTTAAATATCTTTTTAATTGCAATAAAAATATCATCAACCAAATAGATTTTAGAAATCATAACTCTAAGAATTTATAATTTTGAGGAATTATGATTCTCGGACAAAATAAAACTTTTTTCCCTCACCTTCTGGTAAAAAAGTTACAAACCTGAGTAAAATCATTCTTATGAAACATACTTTCTTGTGAGTGCTTATTTTTTAAAAAACAAATATCAAATATGGAAATCAAGTTTTTTGTCTACGATTCTCAAGAAATCAAAGACTTCTTCCTTATCAAAGCCATACGAGTAATTTATATAAAATTATAGATTCAAACTTTATTGATATTATTGTAAAAAAAACAAAAATGAATGGCACTGAAAAGTATGATAAATATAAAATCCAAATGATATAGCTTATAATTTTTTTAAATTTTATTTGTGAGAAAAATACATTAAAATTAGAAAAGTAAATTTGTGATATTTTGAATTAGTTAAGTACAATGACAATAACTGGATTATACTTTATAATTACTATTTTCTACATATTTTTATTTACAGCCATATTTTATAAAAATACATGCGGACGATAAAAAGTAATTTAAGAAATCCCCTTAGAAGATTCTGATGCTCAAAGTAAGCAACTTTTTTTTTTGGTAATTACTAATATAAATAGTTACATAGGTTCTTCTTAAATCTCCCTCTTCTCTCTTTCTGTGTCTCAAACCCAAAGAACACGGAGTTGGCGGCGACCCTTTCTCTCTCTGATTTCGATCATGGCAGCTGTTGCTCCTTCTTCTGACAGTATCCTTTTCTCGTCAAAACCCTTTTTTTGTTTTTTCGTTTCTGTGGTTCCCATTACCTAAAGTTTCAATCTTTTTTTCTTCAATTCTCTGGGCTATCTAGATTCTATGTTTTTTTACATGTGGGTTTTCTTTTTACATCTCGTGTGTAATTCACTCATAAGGGTTTCCTATGGGTTCTCTCTGTAATCACTGTTATGCACCATTCATTGGTTTTTAGATGTTTAGGTCATTACTGAAACATGGTGGTCAATTATTGCTTTGAAGTAAAAAATCCTCTTTTTTATTTATTCTTTTTGTGAACACTTATACACACTCTAGGGTTTTTAGTATGCTGTAAAAAACAAAAAAAAAAAATAATCTAGTAGGTGTATGTTAAGAGTCATAATTTTTCTGAGAGAATTTTATTGTGGTGTATAATAATGTTTAGTTGCTCAAATTTTCTTGTTTTTTGTTTTGTTCTGTTTTGCTGTTTATCTGAAGTGTTTTTTTTAAATCTCTTGTGTTTGTGAATTATGATGTTAGATTAGAGGTAAATTGTTTTCCTTTACCATACTATGTAGAAACTGCAGATTTATTGCAGAATTTGACCCTGGACTCTGAGTCCAAACCCATTGGAGTTGCTGAGCCTGCGAAGAAGGTACTTAACTGCTTTCCATTTCAATTTCATTGCTTCACTTTTTTTTTCTTGGTTAGTGAGCTATCTAAAGCATTAGAGTAGTTGGCGTTGTGCTAAGTTTTTATTTTTTATCGGCCTATGTTAGTTGTTAGGTGTTAGTTTTTGTTAGGGAAAGGGATTCAAACCCACAGGCCACAACCTCTTCCTCCTCGTCTCCCTTCAACCACCTAGCCAATCTTATAACTTTGTTGTGCTAAGTTGACTGATTATTTTATTCTATTTGTGTGCAGAATGGACCCACTTTTTCCAGTGGTGCAGCTAAAGGGAGGGCCAAGCCATTCAATCCAAATTCATGCTTTGTTCCAAATGGATACCCTTCTGCGTATTATTATGGAGGTAAGGTAAGCTACTATGGCTCCTGAGGATAGATATGTTGATTGATTACACCATATGGGTGCAAAGATTTTCCGATAAATATTTGAATGACCTGTATTATTCATTTTTGGGGAAATGACATGGTGTTAAGTGTTTTTTCAGGTTATGATGGGCAAGGTGATTGGAATGCTTATTCCAGATATATGAACCTTGATGGAGGGATGGCTCAAGTAAGAACCTTGTTCTCTAGTTTCCAGACTTGTGATGATTGTGTCTTTTTATCCTGTCATTGAATATCAATTGTTAAATTTGTAGTTTGATGAGCATGCAATTGCATCCTTCTTCCATCTTTCTCAGAAGTGTCATCTTGTGTCTTGTTATTTTTTATTTTATTGTTTTTATCCTTCTGTGTTATGATCTGTTTCTTATCATTTTTATATGATAATATATAGATTTCAGAAAAAAGGGGAAGCCTATAAGTATCTAATGAAGATTTTATTTGTTGGATCTAATGACAGGGTGTTTATGGGGATAACTGCTCTTATATGTACCATCAAGGTTATGGTTATGCACCATATGGAACATATGCATCTCCCAATTCCTCTTCTCCGATGATTCAACAGGATGGTCAGCAGTACGGGCTGCAACAGTACCAGTATCCATGTTCTTATTACAAATCTCCAGCTTCTGCTGATGTGTCATTTACTACCAACAAAATCAGTCTTCCAGAAGGAGAAATATCAACTACTGTTGATGTTGCTGATTGTGTTTCTTCAACAAATGCTATGAATAAAGGAAACAATGTTAACGTGGGCAATAGTAATTTCACTGATAAAAATGGGTTAAATCCATTTTTAACTAGTTCACAGCACACATCTTTGAATACAAATGATTCTTATCAAGGGGCTAGCTTGCCAGCTTATGCTCCTTTGTCAGGATATCAGGGTCCAAGAAGCACCCATGGTACACAACTGCCAGTCCCTTCGGATGCGTCCTTAGTATCTGACGGACAGGCCAAATATGGAGCCAAGGTTGGATTATCTTCATCAGTAGTGCCTGTCAAAGATTTTTCATCTCAAAGAAATCAAAGACTTCCTCAGCCACTTCCCCAATACTCAGTATGTTGGAATGGTCATCCCTTTTCCTGATTGCAATTTTCCATGCAGAAAAAGTGAACTTGAATTATTTGAGTTTTTTTTTCCTCTTAACACGATAAAACCTTTAACCTAAGCCTGTATTTTGTATTTTCTTAATTGAAAGTGTTCTAAAAATTAATTATATGTTCATCAATCAACTTGCTATTTATATTATTTTTGTCATTAGTGTTGCTGTTGTGATACAAGTTTTAATTGTTTCGGAATATCAGTGATGTCTTATTGTAATCTCTCCTGTAAATGCTGCTTGTCTTGCAGCAGATGCAGTAGACCTCTATCTGTTCAATATTGTGGCTTAAACTTCTAGAATCAATTCAAAATTCAACTTAAATATGATTTCTTAATTGCAGAACATGAGTGGTTCCAGACATCCTTCTGGACTTGACCTGGTTTCTGGATTCATGAACGGGATGTATCCGAGCAACAGGATGTACAGCCAATATGGAAACACATTCAGGCCTAATTCTCATTTCGGATCTGCTGCGTATGGATCTAGAATGGGCTCTTTCGATAGCAAACATAATGGTGCAGGGTATGGCTGCGGTCTTAACCATTTTAAAAAAAGTATGGATGGTTTCAGCGAGCTAAATAAGGGACCCAGAGCTGCCAAGAGTTCTGATAATAAAAACATCAAAAGTCTTGGACCTGTCACATTATTACACAAGGGACAGAACCTTTCAGTGAAGAGTGACAACAAAGAAGTTCCTTTGGTTCCCGACAAGGAACAGTACAATGGGAAAGATTTGGCTGAGAATTATTCTGATGCCAAGTTTTTTGTCATCAAATCCTATAGTGAGGATGATATTCATAAAAGCATAAAATACAGCGCTTGGGCAAGCACCCCTAACGGCAACAAAAAGCTGGATTCGGCATATCAGGAAGCCAAGGAGAAGCCCGGTGGCTGTCCCATATTTTTGTTATTTTCGGTCAGTGTCATAGGCAGCATTTAATTGGTAAATTCTTAGATTTTCTTGGTTTCTCTAACATGCTTGTTTCTTGTCATTCGTTTTTTGCTACAGGTCAACACTAGTGGGCAATTTGTTGGTTTAGCCGAGATGTTGGGTCCTGTTGATTTTGGTAAAACCGTAGATTATTGGCAGCAGGACAGGTGGACTGGTTGCTTTTCTGTGAAGTGGCATGTCATCAAGGATATCCCAAATAGCGTGTTGAGGCACATAACGCTTGAAAACAATGAAAACAAACCTGTAACAAATAGTAGGGATACTCAGGAGGTATTTCCTTAGGGCCTTTTTTCATGATACCACATTAACTTCACCTATTCATTGCTAAATGCTATTATATGTCCATCCTTGTGCAGGTTAAGTTTGAGAAGGGTGTTCAACTTGTCAAAATATTCAAGGAGCATTCAAGCCAAACATGCATCTTGGATGATTTTGGGTTCTACGAGGATCGTGAAAAGGTGACTCAGGAGAAAAAGTCTAAGGAACAGCAGTTACCAAAACAGGTAATCTAATGCCTTTTACATCTTGTGGTACAAGTTCTCACACTTTACATGTTTCTATAAAATTTTCAGTCCTTTCTTTTGTCAATTTCCTCCTTTTACATGCCAGCTAAATTGAGGATCACACCATCTATTTATTGATACTTTGTTCAAAACAGATCAGCAAGCCCAGTGATTTCACATTTGGGACGGTTACATTTCCGAAGTCTCTTGATGCAACCTTGATCAATGAATCTGCTACTGCAAATGCAGCAGATGGAAGAATGAATGCAGAAGGGCTGTTAGAAGGGAATGGATCGACTACAGCACTTGAAGATGCTTCTAAGAGCTGTTAAAGCAATGATAGTCATTGGCTGATTTTTGTTTTTGTTTGTTTATTCCCTATTGCTTTAGTCATGTAGTGAGTGGTGGTGTTTTTCAGTTTCAAATTATCTGTTATGTGATCTTGGTCTTGGTTTGGAGTGGAGCATCTAATTTTAGCGTTTTTCTTTGGTCTCGTTCAATAAAATGTGATTGTTTTTAGTAGTCATAAGTTTCATGGTGGGCCAAAGGAAGTTTTAATCAAAATATATTGTGTTATTGTAGTAATTGAGGTCTTTTTAAGTGTTTTTTAAAAACTAAAATGTTGACGAATCAATAGGATTTTATCATCAAGGGAAGGGAATCTAATTCAGTTAGTTAAGCATGACACATGAATTTATGTAAATCTTGATCACAAATTCAATAGGATTTTTCTCTCACAAATTTCCTTTTAAACAGCCTACTTTCTCCCTGAACTGTTTCGGTTTACTACTTAGCTGATGGCATATCTACTCCGAAATTGAAGTACAATAACATCTGTTGCTATAAATCTAGTTCTGCAGTTCAGATAGAGATTTATTTTTTCAATTTAATTCCTCACGTCAAATTATGTATCATGATTCCTATACAGCAGTTGCACATAAAAAAGCCTTGCTTTACATTGGACGAGAGATCGGAAAATAATGATTATCGTTTTTTCTTGAGCTGGAAAATAATAAATTTCTCTTTAAAATAAAGGTGTTCATACTGCTAATGATTATGTGATGTGGCATACGTGATGGAAAAGAAACAAGAGTTTTAACGAGGTTGAGAAAAATCTCAAATTTTCATTCAATAATAATCTTCTCCTTCAAAGGTCTTCGATATGAATATATAAGAAAAGAAAAGAAAAATTCTAATATTACTAATTAATATATTCGTAAGTTAATGCTATAAATATGATAAAGATATACTATCTTTATTAAAAAGAATAAAAACAAAATATAATAGTATTTATAATTTTCCTATTAAATCTTAATTAATTTCGAAAGGATACCTTTTTAAGTGATTTTTTCATTTTAAATTTTGTACTAATCTCTTGAGAAGTTGAATTTTGATACTAAAACTGTGATATCCTCTCTCATACTTTGATCCTTTTTTAGCTCATAGTTGCACCATATTTCTGCATCATTATCCAAGACTCCTGGTGATGTAAGACTTATTTTCTTTTTATTTTAAATCTGAAGGTAAAGAGGTGGGTTTGGGGGGAGAGTAAATTCATGTGATGCCACCAACATCCATGTACCCTTTTTTTTGGTTTCTAATGTGCTGGACTTAATTAACAACTCAAAAAATATTATGTATTATTAATATAAAAACTTTTATTCCGTTAATTAATAAAAAAATTATTGTTCATATAACTTTTGTAGTTATCATAAAAATCAATAATTTTTTTATTATATATTATGATTTATGATTATATGATATGTAAAATTATTTTACACACCGATAATGTATATCGTATTTTTTTAATTTAATTACTTGAAACTTTCCCCGACAGTAGCCAAATAAAAAAAAAGGAAAGAAAAATACACTAAAGCCAAAATGGATAACAAGGGAGACTTGTGGCACTGCTGAGTTGCATTTGTTGTCCGTTTAGAAATCATTGGATTGACCCTTTCAAGCTTTTACTTGGCAACATAAATCCCCGTTTTAGAGTAAGCAAAAAGCCAACAAAAAGCGCTTTTTTTATCCAAAGACAATAGTTGTGTTGTGTTCAGTTAAGGGTGAACCTTAGCAACAGCATGCTCATCACTATTCTGTGTGGAACCTGTTAAATGTGCTATAGCTTTATTTCAACTTCTCCATGGCTTCTTTTCTTTCCTTATCTCTTCCCAAGTTAAACTTAATAAAGGCCTCTTCAGCAGCTAACACCACTACAACAACAACAACCACTCTTCCCACAGCTGAGACACTCAATGAGAAATTTGGCAGAAAAGGCATCAAGTTCTTGGAGTCTGATAACACTCCCATAGTTGACTTAACAGTGAGAAATGGCAGCTCCTTGAGGCTGAGGATACCTGATGCTCATGTGACATCATACAAACCAAAAGTTAATTGGAAAGATGATGGATTTCAGGAGGTTCTTTACACAATTCCTGCAACTGAAACTGGCCCTTACAAGGCCAAAGGTGGTGTTGGTTTGGTCATGAATGAAGTGCTGCAACCTGGAGCCAAAGGGTTACTACCTTCCACTTTAGAGTGGACTGTAAATGATGTTGACTCTGATTCCATAGATGCTCTCCAGGTACCTTTGATATACCATTTTGCTTATGTGATTCTGATTTATCTATCACTCACCTTACCATTTACCACAACGTGCATGTTTGGATTGAAGTTAGGAGAGCTCAAAAGTACTTTTACTTTAGAAATAACATCCCCCCCCCCCCCTCAATTCATGCATTGGAACATACAATTTTACATTGAAATTTGCAAAAGTACTTTTGTAACTTTAAATCAAACATTGGCATAGTTAGTTTATGTTCGGATATTAGTTCAGAGTTCAAAAGTATTTTTACTTTTGTAACTTTAAATCAAACATTGGCATCCAAATATGCTTGAAAAGAAGACTAATGTTATTATGTTTGGATAAGAATTGAGAACATGCTTTTGAATTGTGTTTGGCATCCAAATATTCACCAATTCAAAAGCATGTTCTCAATTCTTATCCAAACATAATAACATTAGTCTTCTTTTGTACTGTGAAGCACTGAAACTTTGAATTTGCTTTTGTTGCTTGCTTCAATGCTTCTTCTATCCTCTATCTTGCAGGTTGAATTGAGCTGCACTAGTAGATTCTTTGACATCACTTACATAGTGACCCTCTATCCTGTGAGTATGGCCACAGCAGTTGTAGCCAAGAACATTGGCCCCAAGCCTGCCACTCTAACCAATGCTATTCTAAGCCATTTTAGATTCAAGAACAGACGTGGGACAGCAATTAAAGGCCTCAGAAGCTGCTCATATATTCCACATGCTCCTCTTTCTTCTCCCTTTCAAATCTTGACTCCATCAGAAGCTACCATATCTGAGCCTCCTAGATGGCTTTCCTTTGGTAATGAGACTGAAGCCAAGCCTGGCACGTGGGGTCAGCAGGCTTTGTCTATTACCCTCCTTGAGAATAAGATGAGTAGAGTTTATGCTGCACCTCCAAAAGAAAGATTAAAGGCATTCTATAACACCCCTCCTTCCAAGTATGAAACCATTGACCAGGTTAGAATGATCAACAAAGTTTACCCTCTTACCAAACATCCAAATTTTGTTAGGTAAAATATGTTTTCAGTACCTAAAAGTATTTTGAAATTCAAGTTTAGTAGTTATAAAAATTTAATAGTTTAGTCCTTGCATTTGAGGGCGAGCAAAGTTGTGCTTGGTGACTAGTTGGTCATGCGTTCGAATCTAGAAACACATAAGACTGTATATAATAACCTTTTCTCATACTTTTGCACGAGGAGGAGCTTTCTGCCACCGGAATATGTTGAAAATACTTGGTTATGTTAAAATGTAAGAACTAAAAACTTATTAAATTTAGAGAAAATAGGTGATGCACTGATATTATAAAAATGTTTTACACTAATATTTAATTACTAATTATTATGTATGATAATAAGTCTGTACCTCGAACGTCAACCAACAATGATTTCAAAATAATTGACACTATAAAACGGCACTTATGGTGAATATCATTAAACTCTTATATTTATATAGGAACTAAAACTAACATTTTAAAGTATTTTTAAGAGACAAAAACATATACTATCCGAGAATTTTGTTCATGCACAAAATTTAGTGAAAGCTTTTACTGAATAGTTCCTGTTGGATTTTCAGGGACGTGGGCTATGCTTCAGGGTGATAAGAATGGGTTTTGAGGATATTTATTTATCAAGCCCTGGTTCCTTGTCAGAGAAATATGGAAAGGACTACTTCATCTGCACTGGCCCTGCTTCAATACTGGTGCCTGTGACTGTTAATCCTGGGGAAGAATGGAGAGGTGCACAAGTTATTGAGCATGATAATTTGACATGATTAGCTTGTTCAAGAATTCATTGAGAAGTAAGAAATCGCGTCTAAGATGTGAAAGCTATAATATGACTATTAGCTGCTCAGTAAAGATGAAAAACCACGCTAAACATAAAAAATCTTTCCCTTCTTTCTTTCTTTCTTCCCTCCTGCTTCTTCTCCATTTTGATTTTTTTTTTTAGTTTTTTTTCTTGGAGCAGGATTTGTATTGTTCTTCCCTAAAACTATGTATATTTTGTTAATTTGATTTATGTCCAATAGTCAAATACTATATCAATAAAAGAGGTTACATAATGCTTGCATATTTTTCATTTCAATGGATTCCTAAACTACATTTTGGTGCCTTAAGGATGAAAAATACTTCTCATACTGTATTTTACATTTTATGCTTGATATGAGATAAAACCTATTATTTGAGTAAGAAGAACAAGAATGAATTTGCTATCTATTCCGGATTTTTGTGGCTCTAAATTACTACGCTTCCAACAAATAATAACGCTGGCAACACCTCCCTAAGGCATATTAGCTTAAAACCGAGGCCAGTGAAATCCTTATTATGTCATTTTACTTTGCTCTACTGTTTAAAGAAATTCAGTTTTCACACATGGAGTGCACTGATAATAACGCTCTCTCAAACTTGATGCTTCCGATGCTGTGAAGTGTGAACCATTCTGATAAATCTTGGACATTATGAACATGTTTGATTTTTCGGTTAGAGAATTGATTCCAAGTAGATAATTAATTTTAGATAATTTTTAATATGTTTTACTTTTGAGAAGAGTTCAAAATTGGTTTTGAAATTGATTTCAAGTTAAAATAACTTTTATGTTTGATAAAAAAATTATACTGAATTTCATTTCTAATTTAATATTGAATTTAATGTTTATGTGCTGACAATGTAAAATAATTTTATAACATTATTTAATTATAGACTATCATTTAAATTACTTTAAGATAATTATTTTGATAATTAATAAACTTATTATGGTGAATAGTGATCAAATGACTATAAAACTTTTTACATGGTCAGTATATAACTATTTTTCTCTTTAATTTCTAATAAAAACATTTTAACGTGAATCACGCCTTTAAAATTTACTTTAACCAAAATCAACTTTACTAATGCTCGGCCAAACAAACTAATGTTAATTATGTACAAAGATCACAGATATTATGAAAATTGTTCCATTAATCCTTTAATTTGTTATTTTTGTTACTCCAATTAAAAAGAATATTTTAAGATTAAATATTTCAAATATCAAATTTATACCAGCTAAAACAATATATTATATGTATTATATATTTATTTGTTCATTCAGTAACTTGCATTTAATCTTATTTAATTCACTGATAACATGTTTAGATACTCTTTAAAATTGGCTACCTCAAAATCACGGTGACATCATGATTTTTTCAAAACAAACTATATGTTACTTCACATTCATTATGGTTTCATAATTAATTTTAGCTCACCTCACGGCCAACCCTAAACATGCTATAAGACCAACTTTATCGGCAGATCTCGCATAGTATTTGAGGCAAGGGAATTGGTTCCAAACTGGTATCAGGAATGCGACGGTATGGGTATGGTGTTGAGTTTCTCCTTTTAGCACCGGTTCTCAAATTTAAAATGGTAGGACATGTTAGTTTTTTTTTTGGTTAAAAGAAACAGAAAAATGAGTGTATAGTGGTTGTATTGTAAAGAGTAAAAATAGGTAATATGTACATGTAGGACCCAATTAAGAACCTAAACAGAGATATTGGATTGTAGATGCTCAAAGAATATGTAAGATAAACTCAACTTATGCTGTTGCACCGTTCTACTGAAGTGCACGATTTACGTGTTATAAAGATTGTAAGGGTGCAGTGAGCCTTCGTGCATCAAGAGTCTTAAGTTTCAATGCTCGTTACAAATCATAGACAAGATGAGGTAAAACTTCTAAAAACATAGAATCCACCAATGCTATAATAAAAAATCAAAATATATTCATCACATCTAGTCTTCATATGTGCATCACCAGCTTCAATTTTAACTGAACATAACCCAAAGATTCAATTGTGTTTCCACTTTACTAGAAAGTAAAATTCAATAAAACAAGTTCTCAAATTGTTTACAGGAAAACAAAATGCACATTGAAGATGCTCAATGGAACAGAACATTACTAAATACACCTGCTATACTAAATTTTCCAACACTGTTGGAATTAACAACTACTTTCACATTAGCGTACCTAAAAGTGCTCTTAATTTTCAGGATCTACAATTTATGTTGGGACAAGATAATGGCCTTCATCTTGATTATTGATCCAAAGCAATGGAGTAGCCACTGCAAGTAGAACGCATGAAAGACCACAAACCAATTTGTATTTAGTCTTGGCATTTCTATTTTCAGGAACCACTTTGGTATGCATCTGCTTTTCGACATCTACAAGAATGTTGTTGTCATTTGTTGATGAGACTGACTCTGAGCCACCTTGAAACTCAACCTCAGCACAACCTTCGATTACTTCGCTATCACACTTGTTCATGTCATCTGAGAAACCGTTTTGGTTATACTTACAAGATGGACTCCACTCCATGTTGTCGTCTGAGGATAGACTCCTATACCTTCCATTCTGCTCCTTCTTAGAGCAACCCAAAGACAGATCACTTGAATCTTGAAGAGAGTGGATGAGCTTCCTAGGGGTCTCAAAGATTTTTATGCTGTCAACAGTTGCCTGAGTGCGTGACCTCTGTGATTAACAAGAGCAAAAACACAATGTGTGAACTCCATGAGTAAACAAGTGATTAAACCAGAAACATTGCAGCATTGAAATACTGCACTAAAATAGACAGCTTTTATTAAAGCATGCTAAAAACAAGTTTGCATAAAGATCTATGCATTCGAAGACTCTATTTAGGAGAATGATGCATAAAAATAAATATTATTCTCAATAAAGAAACATTGCAAACATTACATTCATAAACACTTTTGAGGGTATAAAAAAGTTAACCATTTCTCAATAAATAAATGGATGATAAGTCAAACTATTCCAAATGTTAACCAACTCTAAGAAAAGTTGCTTCTGTTAGAATTTTCCCGATTCTACAATTTGCAGTAGAAAAAAATGAGTCCAGGAGGTCAAGACTAGAAATAAGATGAATTTGGGATGAAAGAAAAGGACTCATACTCCATGGTTCTATTGGTAATTGGTATGTTCTGTCCTGTTAACTTTTCTCTAATATGGGAAAAAAGAATGCAACATTCAACCATTTAATGTTGACAAGGTTGGATATGAAAACCAGGGTACAAAATGACTATAGGAAATGTCTCCAATGTACAAACAATAGAAATATGACAAAAGGAGAAACTTACTAGTGGACTTGTGGTGGTACTTTTGGACACTCCATGGCTGGTATTTCTGCCCATGAAACCAGCAAACTCCTCTGTATAGTCTCCCTCTCCATCAGAAAACTCTGGAATCAATGAATGCTCTAACAAAGCACTTTCTTTTCCTATTTGTGAAAACAAACCATCCTTTAGAGACACATCAACTCCTCCATTTTCATTACTCCAAAGCTTCCTAGTCACACTTCTTCGTCCAAAGTTGCTTGAAATAGGAGAATCAACATATTCATATCCAGGGAAAAAGTCAAATGTCCGCGATTCAGGTGTAAGAGAAGAAGGAGTATGTTCTCCATCACCAGAAGAAGTATTCTCTCCCTCCATATAGTCTTCCTCTCTCCTACTAAAATTTGATCCTGTCACTGAAGCCGGACTTTTTGCATATCTTGGCTTTTTATCACTTGCAATTCTCTTGGCAGTTTGCAAAGCCTCAAGTGCTGCACCTTGCACAAATGCCATTTTATCAGATTGGCACTTGTCCATCTCCTCAATTATCAATTCAATCTCTGAGAATATGCTTCTGGAGTCCAAACTTCTCATCAAGTAGTTGATCATCTGAATTGATGAAAGCCTTTTCTGAGAATTCCCCTCCACAAGGCCAGCATTCAGTATTCTTATTCCAGATTGTATGAGCAACCTTGCATACGCTTCAATGATCAACGCATTGCGCCTGGCCAACGACATAACCAGACCAAGATGGGAGTTGGTTTGACCAGACTTTCCATCTAATGCCGCAGCAACATTCTGGCAAACCCGATTGACCAATTCATCTGAAGCAAACCTCCAATTATCAGAATCCACCAGAGCCTTCAAGCAAAGGGCAGCACCCGAAGTAAGGCTCTCCTGAGAACTCGAGAGAGAATTGGAAAGAGGCGTGCAAAGGGACCAAATTATGTGCCTCCTTTTGTCTTCTGGGGTTGAGGGGTCAATTCCATATCTTGCAACTGCAGGAACCACCTTTGAGCAAGCCTGTTGGAGAGGGAAGGACCCTGCACTTGAAGCCAAAGTCTTTACTATGGTTCTCATGATGTTGTCTATCAAAGGAACAATTTTGACACCGTGAACCCTAGCAAGAACTTCAAAGATTGAAATTGTGAACTCCCCTGAACAATTTTCTTTGCTCTCAGAAACTTTTGCGAGAAAGAAAGGAATGGCCTCTAAATCCAAATCTTTCACATAAGATTTCAACGCCTTCATGGCGGATTTGCGGCTATCTTCATCTTTCTCAAGATTTGCCAGCTCTTGCCTCACCAAAGGGCTTAGACTCCTACCCATTTTTTGAACTACAACCAAGCACACACCACTATAAGCAATAATGAAAATGAAGTAAATATATATATATATATATATATATATATATATATATATATATATATATATATATATATATATATATATATATATATATATATATAAACACCAAGTGCAAACATTTCAAGGACATTGCAGTAAGACAAATTAAAAGTTCACAACTTTTCTAAAATAAAAAAAAGGGTGAAAAAGGCACTAGCATGAAACCCTATTGAATCCTTCCCCTAACACTAAATCTTCCACCATTATCAACCATTAAACATAAAAACAGAATCTTTTGGGACATTCAAACATTCAAGAGAAGGGTAAGCTCAGTTTTTTGTTTTTTCCTTGAAAAGAAAACGTGTAAATTCAGTTAGTCCAAGAAAGAAGGAAAATGATGATAATTAAACTAGTGGAGAGGGAAAAGGTTGAAAATTGGACAAAACAAAAAAACTCACCTTAGCGTGAAGAAGATGCAGAGATTGCGCAGCTGTTGAGTGAAGGAATGCAGAAAGAGATCTTAAGAAGAAGCAGTGAGAGTATGAGACCAATATTCAAAAATATGTTCTTTCAAATTCCGCCGCTCTCCCTCACTGTGGGCCCCACACGATTCAATCTATGCTTCCGAAATTGCCCTTGATTTCATGACTTTTTGCATATTATTACCGGTAACTAACCATAATAAAAGAGCTTTGACCAGCATATAAATATATAATTAAGAGCTTTGACCAGCAAAATCCTACCAATTACCAAAGCATTCTTTAATATTTGTATTACTATTATTTGGTTACTGAGAAAAATTATTAGAAATTTATAAATTTATTTAATAATTTTCACTCATAATTTAATAATTTTTAGTCAACAACAAAAAAAAATATATTAAAAAATGTACTAATATCACTTTTTTTTTAAATTAAAACCAATGTTTATCCCACCTAAGCTTGTTTTAAAGCCCAACTTGAATAAATTAATTATTTGTCTATAAATATTTATTAAAAATAAGAAGATAAATTTGAATTGGTTCATAAAAAACTTAATTTATTTCTTTTTTATTTTATTTTTCTATCGGTTATTTTGGTGATTTTTTTTTCAAAAATGAGGTCATATTTATTTCACAAAAAATGCTATATGTTGCGATTGTGTCTTTCGTCAAAATCACACTATTGGTTATTTGTATCAAATTTTGTCTTTGTTGTTTTCAATATTTTTAATCAGGATTTACTTTAAAAAAATCACAATCGTTTATTTCACTTTTCGTGCAATTCGTGTGTTTATGTTACAAATATTTACAAAAAAAAGTTTTTCTTAACAAATAGAACAGCTCTTTATTTTATTATTGTTATTATTATTATTATTTCTTGGTAGTATTTTTGCAAAGTTGAAATAGAAAAACACATTAATAAAATGATAAATTAATTTAGTCAGATGTAATCACTTTTTGTAATTGAAAGAATTTGATAATTTTTGTTAATCTTTATACAAAAACCTTAGTGACTAATATTCTATAACGGATATAAAATCTTTCCTTAAAAAAATTAACGGATATAAAATCTTAATCAATATTACAAAAATATAATTATTTAAAGATAACATTTGATTTAATAGCATACAATAACATATCATTGCATCATTTGGCCTATCATGTTAATTATTGAAAGAGTTAAATTCTTTTTGAATATATCAATTTGTTATTTAATCATAAGTTTACCATGATATGATCGAACTTCTGAATCAAACTCTAATTTTAACAGGTGATCATTAATACAACAATTTTTTTCCATATGAAGCGAATAATTTTTTTGGTGAATAGAAGCGAATAAATATGATACAAAAGAATTTTTCTATTTAGTCAAAATTTAATAAAATATTTTGAAAAAAGGAAAATATTCTGATTATTTAGTTTTTTTTTCTTGGAAAAGTTTAAATGAAGATATTACCCGAGTCTAAAAGATAGGAAAAACTTTCGGACACAAAATTTTTACAGAATGCAGATTCTGTCATGTTTTCCTTGATTAACTCCTTAGAATTATCATTATTATTAATCAGTACAACCTTTATTTTTTTTAAAAAAAGAATATATTAACTACAACACCGCACACTTAATAAACAAGCTCACAATGATGTAAATAAAACGTAGATAAACACCCAAAAAAAAAGGAGGCTGTTTGATGGGACCGCAGAAGAAAAATAGTAATTGTTATCCCAGTGTAATTTTTTATCATTTTCAATTGTAATGTACTTTTTAACTTGTTAATTACTTTTTTTTTTCTAAACAAAAAACTTAAACTTTTTTGGGTGGATCAGTTCAATGTATTAATAAAAACAAAATCGTACACTCAATGATTACTCAATTATAGTCCAAAATGATGCCCAAATAATGTGTGTATTTGAATTAAGTTATACTATAGTATTGGTAAGAGGGTAATATCGTCGTGTGGTTTTGAATTTGTCCTTTAGCCTTTGATTTTGTCTTGTTTGCTCTAACCGCGCAGTGCTTTCTTCCGATATTCATCATAGCTTTTGGTAGGACCGTTTCCCGCCTTTAAAATTTGTGTGTTGAAACTTCAAAAAACGCACCCTGTTACTACTTACTAGTTACTAGTAATGCTCCCGTTAGATATGTCATGTGGGGTAATTATTTAAAGCATCTCATACTTGTTTTGATGTATCCAAGTGTATTATGGATTGCTGTATAAATACAGATTGTCCAATCCGTAGTTTACTTCGGATATACGAAAATAAGTAATGAAATGGTCATGGACTGGACTGTGCATGAAGACTGTTAGGTGCCACTCATATTTGCACTAATCTTTAGTTTTAGTAGATTTATATAGACAGTTTTGTTATGAGATATAATAAGAGAGAGTATATGCCACTAGACAATCTTTCATCAGAAAAACAAAAAATTGAATCTTAGGTAGAGTGAGCTGAATCAACTTCACTAGTTTAGCTTTTCATTCAAAGGTGCTCGGATGCCATTGATATACAATAACCCAATAAATGTTAAATGTGTGTTTGGTTTCATGTTCAAACCATAAAACATGCATTAAAAAGTGTGACAAAGTGAAAGCTATGTATTATTGCTTCACTTATAATGTGAAAATTTGAATTGATTTTAGCAAAAGTGAAGCAAAACCAAAATGTTACAGATAATTCAAAATCATGTTAAAATATCATGATATTAGATAAATATTCACATGTTTAGTTTTACATAGAAAAATTGATAGAATTCAAACAACTTTAAATAGTTTTTGTATTAGATTAAAATTTTATACTGAATTTTATTACTTACTTTAGAAATAAAAAATCAAACATAAATCACTTTACTTAAAATTCAATTTTAATTAGAATCAACTTTGCAAAATCCCAGTATATGCATTTTTTACATGATTTTCCATGTCTCCAATAAACCTATCCATTGTTGCTTTCATGTGTTTTAAGTATTTGGATGTGATTTTCTACATCCAAAATGTGTCCATACAAAGTCGGAGCGTGCTTGATTTAGGTAACAATGTGTTTGGATAGCTACCAGGATCAATTTTGGTCTCCAAAATCATAGCAAAAAATTTAAAAAGTAGAAGCAACTATTGTTGTGTTGGCTTTCAACATTAAATTGGAATTGATTCTAGGAAAAATGATTCTAATCCAAACACGCTAACTTACCTGTATAATGAGAACATGTAAACATAAATTACATCATTTTACAATCAAATTAAACCAAAATCGATTTCATTCATAATCAATTTTGTGAATAAAATAAGAGTTTTTGGGTGAGTTGTTGCAAAATTGATTTTGAATTAAAAAATTTAGGTTAATTTTTTTCTCTGGTCTCCCTCTCTCACCTTGAAAGAGGTTTCCAAACAAATATCTCCATTCTTATACAACCACACGCGCCTATACTTCTGCATTTCACATGTAATTAACTTTCTCCAAAATTCATATCTGAAATCACTTCTCTCAAATCTTAGAGGACTTTATACATGAGGCCTGATAGAGCCCACTTGGCCTCTTTGCCAAGCACAAATGACCAAGCAATATAGAAGACAAATAATTCACTAAAAAGTGACAATTCTATTGAAACAGTGGTCATTTATGAATGTAATTTAGTTCGTGCAAAGATTCATCGTTGACATTGTGGGAGTAATATGCAAGTCGGACAGTACCACTTTCCCTTGAACCTTGTCTCTTGCGTTAGCCCAACGCACGAATAGTGGAACCATTCACCTCCTTGGCACTATCATGAAAAACATAGTAAAGCTCAGTCGAAATAACCATGGCAAGAATAACAAAAGTCAATCATCGGAAAAGAACAATATCATAAAAACAAAACTGAATAATTAGACTAGAATGCAATAATCCAGAAATAAAGAACTGTTTTGCAAGTCAAGGTATAAACATTCATCAGTAATCTTGTAGGAGAAATCTATATCTTGTTTCTTGCCAAAACATGGATTTATAAATTATGTAAAGTGCGTATGGGGCAAACACCATCCAACAATTTTATTTTTCTTGGGGGATGGGGGTTAGAAAGAAACATCTCCTGAACTATCTTCAAAGTCCCTCTAAATGCTCAGAATGGGAAAATTTATAACAAGCAAACCCAAAATAAATATGAAATTACATGCCTGATTGTAACCTGTAAGATGGTCAATGTTACATTACACCAATTTTTTATATGATCCCATGAACAATATAACTTGAGCATTGTAAATTATCTAAAGAATTTTGTTATTGTATCCAGCCTTCAATAAAGGTATAAATTTATAAATGGAGATGAACTCCATACAGCAACTAAACTTGATGTGGGAAACCAAAATACAATATGCATTCTGCCAAGCCCAAGTTCCCTGGAAACAAGTCGGGAAACTTAGATAGCACAAGAGAGAGAAAACTATAATGTACTTACATTTTCATTGTCACAAGCAATCATATCTCCAAAAGATACCTGAATGATCAGAATAGAACTAACTCAGTCTCTTACTTTAACATTTAAAGCAAAAATAAATGACAATATGGCATAATTGCTCACATGGAGATATTAGAATTATGTGATATATTATGAGCAACTAATCTGAACCTGATGACAAACACAGTATGTCGGTTCATTTGGATCAATGGGTTGATCAACATCCATCGGGGTAGCATACTCCTTTTTATGACTTCCTGGTGGAGGCATCAGCTCAAAGTCCCTATCACGCTCCCTATCCCAATCTCTATCCCTGTAATCAATTCTCTTTGATTGAGGAGTTACATATATGGGTTTACGCTTTTCAGGTTTAGGGACTATAGGCAACGGGGGCAGAATTGCTGGTTCATCTGGTGCTATTTTACCCTCTGACAAAATAAAATGCAGCAAAGAACAAAATAAGTTAAGAAAGCTCATTACTTGATAATGTACCACAAAAACAATTTTGTTTTGATAAAAAATAATTTAGAAGAAAGCATAGATATAAATGCAAGAGGTCATGAAATCCTCAAAAACTATATACCAAGAGTGAAAGAATTTTTTTAAGAAAACAAAACATTTAAACCCAGCATGCCAGTCTCTCTATCTACAGATCTACCAAGGACACCCCCTAAAAAGATCATTTGCAGAATACCACAAAGGAGCTAAGTGAACTTCTGGATCTCAAATGAACTCAAGAGTCAAGAGGCTACAATTGACCAATTAAATTATGGCATTTCTTTCCAACTAGATACACACCATACAGTGCAAAAATGATTTAGAAAAAAAATACCCCTAAATTCCAAAACAATATTCCCTTATGTTTTTGCAATTTATTTCTAATATATAACATGATATTTATACAGGTCCATAAACACCCCAATTATCCACTATTCCACAGTCTTCTACCTCAAATTAAAATATACTTCTAATTGTTATCAATCAAAAGCAAAATATGTATATATACTTCTGGGAAAATATTAGATAAACTTATTGCTTTTAGTACAGAGGCATTATCCCATTGATAACGGGTGAAGACATAACTGCTTCCTTTTATAAGTTACTGCACTCTTACACCTGATCCTTTTACTGGCAAACTTTTTAACCATAATCAATATAAAAGTAAGAGTTGAATATTATACTAATTTTGTTGTGTAATTTTGAAAATTGTAAATACATGACACAATAAATCAGAATGCAAATTACATGATTATTTTACCTTGCTTTAAATCTTCGGCAAAGTTGTTTAAATCCTCATCAAGTCGTTTTATATGACTATCTATCTGAAGCAAATACAAAAAGATTGAAACTTGTAAACTTTAGCAATGGTCCTTCTATGCATAAGAAGAAGCAAAAAGCTAAAAATCCACATGGTCTCCAAGATAAGAGCAATGATCATTGATCAAAGTGCGCATCAGGATCAATGCAAAGCAACTTTTTCCACAGTATACAAGTGTATATGATCAAAACATAGAACCTTATTCCTTACTGTCTATCTTCAGTCATATAATGTAAATAGACATAACACACCAAAAAGAAGAATCTGGAGATTCCTAGAGAAGAACTGCAAGGGGATGTTAAATGATAGCATCTCATCAAAACAAAATAAAAGCTACATACATGCAAATATTATCTAAAATACAAAAGAACTTGTAAGAACTCAGTTATACTAGTTCAAGGAAAGGAATCAAGAAAAATGATTGACAAAATCAGTACACTACGAATGGTTCCACTTCCAAACTTTCACTATAGCAACCAGCCCCATGTTAGGTATGTTATGGCTAAGATCCAAAGCACATTAAATGTATTTTACGCAAATACAGATTGTAAAGGATTGTAAAAATTAGAAAATATTTCATGAGTACGGCATATTGGATTAGATGAAATAACTATTTGCAGAAGCTAATATAAAAAGAAAAAGGAAATCATTTAGAATACACCAAAGAAGCATAATATATAGAATTTAAGCACATATTCTGTGCTTATTTTAAAAACAATTTAAGCACATTAGCGTAATGGTTATACATGTAATAATCTAGATGACATGTTCCGTTCTTATTTCAAAAACAATTTAAGCACATTAGCATTAAAGTCTTCCCCTATTCAGTAGATATCATGCTATAAAAATTGTTTTATTCACCAAATGTAAAGCATTTGTTCCCTTGCTTAAACCATGATGTCAAGCTTCATATTCAATGAATCATTTGATCATTCTGCCTCAAATTTTGTCCATTAGCCTGATATATATGATATACATTAAATTCTCTTATCCAATCCACAAAAGCAATAGTTATAGACACAACAATGATTAAAAATAAAAAATAAAACAAACTGACCAGGTCATATGCTTGTCGCGCCAGCAAAACCTTCTCAGTACAAAGACTCAATGCACTATCCTGATTTGCCTCGATTTCTTTTCGCATTTTCTCAATAGCGGCATTGTCGTCCTCATTCCCATAATTGTTATTATAACTGTGATGATTACCCTTCTTAGAGCCATGTGATGAGAACCCCATACAGTACTTCGTCTGCTGCCTGGTCTGGGTTATCATAGCTATGGCACACCACACAAACCACAACACAAAATTAAAATTAACATACGTTAAAAAAATCAATCAAGAGATACATTGATGTAAACATTAAAAAAAAATACTTATTAACAAACAACATATAAAATGGAATAAAATTTCGAGAAAGCATTTACATTGGGATCGATCATCGAGTTCCCGAACAGTGTTGAGCAGCCTCTGAAGTTCAGCGGGTAATGTGCTCGCGTCTGTGGGAATGGAAAATTCCACAACGAAATCGATAAGAAATTTATAGGAAAATAGGGGGGGGGGGGGGGGGGAGAGAGAGAGAAATAAAAAGCGCTTACACTCCAAATAGTCGTCGACGTAGACTCCAGTGCGTGCAATTGCCATTTTTGGGGTATGATTATCGCAATTGGTTAGGGTTAGGGTTTTCGATTGCGAGATTCTGAAGAAAACTTGCTTGTTCAGACGAAAGGGGGAAGAAAGATCTGAAACGCTGTCGTTCGGGCGTGGGGTGTTTTTTATGTAAGGCAAGAAAAGTTTTAACGAAACGAGCGGTACGGCACAATGACCGTTGTTTGTTGGTAATTGGTAAGGCGGGGGTTTTCTCCCTTTCTGTTTCCGTATATTTTTTTTCCCACTCTTAAGGGAAAATATAAAAAAAGAATGAGATAATTTACATGAAAATATAAAGGCTTCAATATGTTTTTTCCCCTCCAATCTAGAATTTATTCATTTTTGTTGCTGAAAAAAACATTTTAGTCCTTGAAAAATTTAATTGTTTTATTTTTTTTCTTATAATACTTTAGATAATATTTTTTTATTATTTAAAATATTTTTTATTGTTTAAAATTCTCTTTATAGTACTTTAAGATAAAAAATAAAATATTTACATTTTTAAGGACTAAAAAATTTTTGTTTTGCAGAAATAAAAATGAAAAAAATACTAAATTATAAGGATAAAAAACATATTTAACTTAAATATAAAAATATGAAAAATAATCTCCTTAAAATCACATTTTCTCATTTAAAATATAATTGTATTTGATTTTTATTGGATCGACCAGCCTGAGGCCTATCAACTTAAACGCCAAATGATCCTACTCATATATGATATTATTATATAACTTATAATAAACATTGTCTCCTATTTTCATGATAAAATCTAGATGAAAACAAATCTATGTTGATTTCAATGGGGGAAATTGTTCCTACTAATTTTTTTATACTTAAATGTATTAAATAATTAGTGCTTTTCTTCCATAAAAAAATAGTGTTGTCCCCACAAAATATTTTTTTTAAAGAAAGAACAAAAAAATTATAATAGATAAAATAAATTAATACTAATTTTATTCTTTTAAATTTGTAAAATGTTAGATAAGAAATATTTATTGATTTTGTTAAATAAAAAAATAGTGTTGTCCCCACAAAATATATTACTATTCAATATTATATTTTGATTTCAAATTATGTTCTCATACCCTTTGATAAGAAATATTTATCAATTTTGTTGATGATTAGTTTTTATAAAAAAATTTAACTAGTCATTTATATTAAAACTCAGATCTAAAATAATACTTAACATATGTAAGCTTAGTATCATTTGGATCAGATTCCAAATTATTTGTAATCAATATATAATTGATAATAATTTAAGATTATATCCTCAATTTTCTCTCGAGTTTCATTTTGAGGATGATTCCAAGTTCAACACTAAACCTAAAATTCCATTCGCTTCATTCTCGTTCATTCATATACCAGCCTTCTAAAGCCCTCTATTTTCCCTCCTGAAAATTAAGACACACACTAACCCTTCTCCCTCATCATTATCTTCCTTTTTCTCTCTTAGAAGCTTGAGGCTTCAAGGTTCCCACCCATCTCCATCTTCAAGGCCTTAGATCTTCCATTATCCACCACTATTCAAGTTTTCGCGAAGCTTCTTCTTCACCCATTTTTCTTCTTCCATTATGCACGTATTCTCCCCATTTTTGTCATCATATTTTTCTCATTTTCTTCTATCATTCTTTGGTTTAAGAAGTGCTGTTGGTGATTTGATAGCCTTTTTTGTGTTTAAATAAGGCTTTCTCAACCTTGTCTTCATATTACAAGAGTGTTTCATGGTTGAGGAAATCTCATACTAGTTTTCTCTTGTTTTCTTTTATCCTTCTACTGCCCAGCTTTTTACTATGTTTCCTTGTGTATTAAAACGTTTTCCCAATCATTTTTGTAAAAACAACTTTGTTGAAAAAAATAAAATTTATTTCGGTGATCTTTATATCTTATAACCTTCGGTTATGAAAATTTTCCTTTTAAGAAGAAAAAAATAATTCCTCGTGATTTATGAACTTAAAACACCCTATATGTTCATATAAATTTGTAATGATGCATAAAGCTTTCATCTTGCAATCTTTTTAGTATCATATACGGAAAAAGTTTTTATAATAATTATTTGTATGATAATTTATAATTAATTTAACATATGAAAGTTTTTACGATGAGATACATAAAAATTGAACTAGAAATTTTTTTAGCGTCTAAGTTAATTGTTTGCTTAACTTTCTTTCCTTCTAGTAATTACTGTGTTGTTCAAGTTAATACATTATATGACGTATGGTCTCACGCAATAATGTATTCTGGAAGTTTCCAAAAACACGTAGTAAACGCTATAAAAAGAGAAGCCAAAATTTGATGCTCACATTCAAGTGAACTAACGCAAAAAATGGCTTCTAGTTCAGAATCTCAATCTCAGTCTAAACCGCTCCAAGACCGAGTTGCAATCGTCACCGGCTCGTCCCGCGGAATCGGCCGAGAAATCGCGCTTCACCTCGCCTCACTCGGCGCGCGACTCGTCGTCAACTACACCTCCAACTCGGCCCAAGCCGACTCAGTCGCGGCGCAGATCAACGCCGGTTCCGCCACCACGACACCGCGCGCCGTCGTGGTCCAAGCCGACGTGTCCGATCCGGCTCAGGTGAAGTCGCTCTTCGACTCGGCCGAGCGCGCCTTCGACTCGCCGATCCACATCCTTGTCAACTCGGCGGGCGTGATCGACGGCACGTATCCCTCCGTCGCCGACACCACCGTGGAGTCCTTCGACCGCACTTTCGCGGTGAACGCGCGTGGCGCCTTCGCGTGCGCCAGGGAGGCCGCGAACCGCCTCAAGCGCGGCGGCGGAGGGCGGATCATTCTACTGACGACATCGCAGGTGGTGGCGCTGAGGCCGGGGTACGGGGCGTACGCGGCGTCGAAGGCGGCGGTGGAGGCAATGGTGAAGATCCTGGCGAAGGAACTGAAAGGGACGCAGATAACGGCGAATTGCGTTGCGCCGGGACCGATTGCGACGGAGATGTTCTTCGAGGGTAAGACGGAGGAGGTGGTGAATCGGATCGTGCAAGAGAGTCCCTTGGGGAGGCTCGGTGAGACCAAAGACGTGGCACCCGTTGTGGGATTCTTGGCCACTGATGCTTCTGAATGGGTCAACGGTCAAATTGTTCGTGTCAACGGTGGCTATATTTAGTGATGATTTTTTTTAAAATAATAACAATAATAATAATTAGTGTATTTTCTTTCACTTTGTCACTACTTGGCATGAAATAAATCACCTTCCGAGAAAAATACTTAATTTATGTGCGATCATAATCGTGGCAAAAATTAGTTATCGCATTCAATGCAACCTTGTATCAATACCTGAGAATAAAGAAGAAGAAAGGGGATGTGTGTTGAATATGAGTTGAGTAATTAAAAATGTTAGAACTATTAGTCTATCAGGTTATGCTTTTATAAAAGAACTACTAGCGTTTTACTTCGAAAGTTAAAACCCTGCGTACGCTGAAACCGGGAATTTTGAGGATTTTAATTTTCATCAGTAAATGGCATAAATTCTAACAGACCAGCACATTAATACTTGGATTTTTTTGGGAATTGAGGACAAGAGGATTGTGAACTGGGCATTAGGGGCTCTTCCAGTGGTTGATTGAATAAAGAAAAAGAAATGGTCACTTTCTCGGGACTGCATTGAAAATTTTCGTGGGCAACTAAAGTGTGAGTTCCTTTTGCTAGCTGATAGTGATAATCTACTGTCAAATCATCAAAGCTTATATAATAAGAGTGGCCGAATTATTCAGTAATAAACATATATAGTAAATGGGAGAATCACAACATTTTGTGTTTTTCAGTCCCCAATGCTAAATTTCAATAAAATGGCTTACTTGTAGATGTGTTTCCAAACCAAGTTTTATATAGCTGAATAGCATCCTACAAATGGAAAACTAGAAAAGTAAATGATTAAGCTAGAGGCTCTTTTACTGCTACGAATGGAATAATGAAAAAGTAATATGAGGCTTTTTCTTGGATTGGAGATGCATCGAAATTTTAATTACCAAATGAATTGTGGAGTTTGATTTGCCATCTGATAATTTACCTACTGATCAATGTTTATCTGCAACGGAGATATGAGATATCATTCTCACTATCATTAATATGATAAACATCATACAACTTTAGGATCAAATATTTGATATGATGGATAATTGGTAATTCTAATCGAGACCTGGTGAATCTTTTATAGAGTAAATGCAAGAGGGGCATTCCTATTCTGTAGAGAGGGCCAGCAAACCGTGGTGGTGGAATTATCATATTATTGTCCACATCATTGATGGTTGCTTTGAGGCCAAGACTCATACACCGGTAAAAGAGCAAGGAACAAAAATTACTGCTAAGTGTGTTGCTCCTACAGGTCCAATTGCAACTGACATGTACTTTGATGAGCAAGTGAAAGGCAATTGCAGAGTCTGCACTAGGTAGGTTTGGTGGCTATGTTTAGCTCTTGAACCATACTCTTTGTGGCTTAAAATTATGAAAAATGATGATCTAGTATCGCACACAGACAAATTCAATATACAAAAAATAAAAGAGACCAATTGTAGTAAATTAAAGTTAGTTGAAATTTTCTTATTTTCTTCTTATATTTAAGACCAGAGGGAGTCATCATTTTCAAGGCTCTTTAAATACAGCTATATGTACCTATTCTACTCAGGTTCAAGTATTGAAAATCTCCAATAACTTATTTTTTGGCAAGATTTCGGAAAATTTAGGTAATTGTTCCTCTCTTCAGCATCTGTCCATTGATGGAAATGATTTGTCAGGAACCATCCCAGATAGTATTTTTTAGCCGCATTATTTGAGTGTACTAAACCTGCAGGATAATAAGCTATTGGTCCTTTGAAAAAAGGAACTGGTAAACTTTCAAATCTAGTGGAATTAGACATATTTCTTCTGCCTTAAAGTTGTTTCAAATACAGAAACAACATATAAGATGATCAACCCCGACTCCTCCAAGTGGCTTCTCAGTTGTCAAAGCTTGGCTCAACCCTTCCACAACGACCACTTCATCCTCATAAATTTTATAATTTTTTTTTATATTTGCATTGGAGTTGTTCTTAGAAAAAGAAAATTAATGAGTTTAATTTTCATTCATATTATTGATGTAAATAAATATATATTATCAACCGATTTCAAACTATTTTGAATATAATTTGTAAATAATTATAATAAAAATTAACAGGTTTATCAATGCCCTATTTAATAATCCATCGTTAGATTGATAATATAAAAAAGTCTTTACATTATTATTACATTTTGCTTAAATTAAAATATTATCGGTGCAAAAAATTAACTTACATTATGTATGAAATATCAAGTTTAATTTATTGTTTTATGTATTGCGATGACGGAATTTTCGTAGGCTAGCTTTTTGGTGTTTTGTCTACAAAGTCGTACAAGGAGCCACATAATCTATAAAAATTTCCACATTTATTGTTTTAAATAATATTGTGATGACAATGTCTTTTCTAAATTAAAGGAGCCACGCCGGCCACTTCATAAAAATTTCCACAATTATTATCTTAAATAATGCGATGACGGAGGCCAAGTTACTTTCATAGAAATTTCCAATTATCTGTTTTCCAGGGCCAACAAATTCATATATTCAAGATGTAGATATTCACAAAACATCAGAAAATCAACACAAAACCCATGACATCTATGAAGATTAAATTATTATCAACAAAATTCATGACTTATACGGACCATGCATATGCATTGAATACTACTTATACATGCGTAAAAGTTACACGTTTAGCTTGATATCATCAAGAAATTTTGTGTGGATAATTTTTTTAAAAGATGTTTAGCTTCATAGAAAAGGAGGATCTCTGACAACAAAAATGAAAGAAAAGATGAGTCTGTATGGGTAACAAGTGTGAGTAAAAGAAGCTCTACCAAAAAAAATGAATGAAAAAGGTTTATTATCTTTTTTAGTTTTTAATGAAAGAAAAGACGAGTCTGTATGAATAAACCTTTTTATATTTTTGCTTTTAATTTTTAATAAATGTTTTAGTGTTTTTGGTCATTCTAATTTTTCTCTGTTACCAGTTTTGGTCTTTATTAACAAGTAACAATTACTTAAATAGCTTATAAATTAAAATAAGCTAACTAATAGGTTATTAATTTGTTTTTCTTAATTTTGCCCTTTGTAAGAGACTAAATCCTTTCCCTGTACCTAACTTTTCTTGGTATTTTTTAATTTATATTTAATTCACATATTACAAATTAAAATTAAAAAATTATGTTTGATATATAATAGTTCGTCATATTTTTTTACAACAAAATAAGAAATAAATATATCAAATACTTAGATCTTGCTTGGAATTTTCTCCATGGTTCAATCCCTTCTCAACTTGCAGCATCTTGATCTCAGCATCAATATTGATTTGTCGAACAATCATTTTTTTAGAAGAAACCCCAGTGAAAACAGAGAATTTATTTGCATTGGTCTCATTAAATTTATCAAGAAACAAATTGACTGGAAAAATTCCTTCAAATATTAGAAACCTAAGGTCGCTTGAATTTTTTGATTTGTTAAGAAACCTGCTAGATGGTTCAATTCCTCAAAGTCTTACTCAAGTTAATCGACTCTTCATGTTAGATATTTCAAGGCATGCCTTAAGTTCAATATTCACTTTTTGTGATGGCTTTTCTGGAATTCTTCCTAATATCTTTGGGAGCCTCACAAGGCTTAAGGTTTTCTCTGCTGAGTCAAATAGTTTCACTGGTTAATTGCCTGCATCACTGGTGAATTCCCCATCTCTTCAGATGCTTATTATGAACAATAATTCTTTGAGTGGTTCAATTAATTTGAACTGTTCTGCAATGAAAAATCTAACCTCCCTTGGTCTTGGTTCCAATCAATTCCATGTTCCAATCTCTAGAAATCTATCAGGTTGTCTAAGATTGGAAGCCATTAATCTTGCTAGGAACCATCTCAATGCTGGAGTACCTGTCACTCTCAAGAATCTTCAGTCCTTAACCCAACTTTCAGTTTCAAACTCCAGCTTGCATAATTTGTCTGCAACACTAGAGGTTTTAGGTCACTGCAAACTTAAGTACAGTAGTCGTCACAAGTCACAATGAACTTCTACAATGAAGAAATGCCACTAGGTCAAAATCTAGTGTTCAGTAATCTCAAGGTGTTTGTTTATCCTTGCCAACAGTCAGAGCAAAGGTTCAATCCCAAAGTGGTTAAGTCGACGCAAGAAGCTGCAGATGCTGGATCTGTCATGGAATCATCTCAGTGGTAGCATTCCCTCATGGTTTGGCAAATTTGACAACCTCTTTTACTTGGACTTATCAAACAACTCTTTCACTGGCAACAACCACAGAGTTTGACTATGGTCTTGAGTCTCCAACACCGGAATTTCTCATTAGAAGGAACTCTCTCTCACTTTCCCTTTTACACTGGAGGAAACTATGTAAAGGGTATGAAGTACAAAAAAGTTTCAAGTTTCAGTCCATCTTTGTTCCTCAGTTACAACTAGCTTCAAGGACCAATATGGCCAAGTTTTGGTAACCTGAAAGGGCTACATGTGATGCAACTGAAACATAATAGCCTAAAAGGACCAATTCCACACCAGCTATCAGGTATGACAATGTCAGAAATTTTGGATCTATCTCACAACAAACTCTCTGAAGAAATACCACAAACATTGGTGAAACTTACTTTCTTGTCCACATTTGATGTGTCTTACAATCAGTTGCATGGGGAAATCCCAATAGGGGCCAGTTTGATACTTTTTCCTATGAAGCACGAACATCTCTTGTTTAAAGTATTGTCGTGTCAAACATATTTCCAACACTAACACTTATTTGATACTTATTATTAGGTGCCCAATTTTAAAATTATTTTTTGTTAACTTGGACACTTAAACTACACTTTTACATAACTAAGACACTTGAAAAAATATAGAAGGATGGTTAAAAAAATGAATATACCATCAATTTAAATATTTTGTTATAGGTTGTTATTATATTTCATTTCATTATAATGTTTTTCTTTGTCTATGTATGCAGTGTCCCCATATCTTATATTTTAGATATTAGTCGTGTCAAAATGTCCGTATTTGTGTCATGTTCGATGTTTGTGCTTCATAGACTTTTCCATCTACAAGCTTTGAAGGGAACAGGGGTCTCTACTACCATTATGGCACTTCAGCATGATCACCAGAAGTTGGAGATCATTGGTTTTCCATTTGGATTTGATGCTGTTGCTGGTTTTCTTATAACCATCGCCATTTGTTTCACTTCTGGATGAATCTTTTTTTTCTTCCATAGAATGAAGAATGCCACTACAATGAGTTGATAGATAGTTGAATTAAAGTTCAATTCATAGCTGTATCTGTAGAAAATATTTTATTAAACTCGTTAGCATTGTTATATTTTTTTTTTCCTTTTTCTTTTTGATAAGCAACTAGCTTGCTGCCTAGCTCCCGTTGGCTGTGCTCAACATTTTTGAATCACTTGAAGTTATGGTCACGAGACATGCATTATTAACTCTCTGGAATTATGATTCGTCCATTGAAAATAACAATTATGTATAAGAATATAGTATTTTACTTTTCTCTGCACTTAATAAAAAAAAACTACTAGCAATAATTTGTAATAGACAATAAACCAATCCTCCATAGTCCAAAGTCCATAGTCCAAACTCCAATGAGGAGCGGATCCGGAAATATAAGGGAGGGGTAGAATATTAAAGAAATAAACTTTACATACGTTAACGAGTTTTCAGTGCATATGTAGTTATTTGTTAAATTTATATAAAATCCTAAAATATATGAAAGAAGAAAATATCACCATTATCAAACAGTTAATAAAGAAATATATAACTAAAAGTATTATCATTGCTAAGAATAGAGATATTATCATACAAATTAAAGAGACAAGACTTGACATTAACGAGTAAAATAAAGAAATAAATTAACTACAAAAAAAAAAAACTATAGAAATAAATTATGTAAATCAACTAGTAAAAAAGACCTGCCAAACTCACTTGCATTTTATAGATATAGAAAGTTTTGGATAAACAGCAGGAAAATAGAATGAATTAAATTTAAGTAATACCAATGGTCTTGGTTTCCTATGATAATTATCGTAAGGATTATTCAATAGCGTATCGGGTTCGAATCCAATAAAAGAGCATACAAACCAAAAACTAAATTTAAGTAATAATGCATTTGAGAAAAATAAAAATGAGAAAATAGCATATTGTTATGATTGAGGGAGAACTCAGATTGATGAGTGTTCTTACCGAGTTCTTCACTCGTCCAATCTGTCAAATGTTATCTTCTCCTTGTTCCGAATTTCGTCACCAGCAAGGGGTTTAGAAACTTGAAAAAAGACTTTGATTGTAAAGTAAGTAATATGTCTGAGGTGTTTGTAATGAGATCAATGAGACTTACCTTCTCTTCTGGTGTTATATGTCTTATAATGGTCGTAGCTATCAAGTTGGTAAATCCCGAGCAATCACCCACTACGAACATGTGAGTATGGTGGGCATTGTACAGTACACAAGCCCTCCAAACTATGAGTCTGATTTGGATGAAAGAGCTTCATGATGATGGATGTTTCAACAAAGATGGCCGAGTTGGATTGATGAGGGTTTTCTCTGATGTGTCGCGGTATATAAAGTATTTGACCATGAAGGTGATGTCTAACATGATTGATGGAGGTGTTTTAAAGACTGAGATGATTGATTTGTTTGTCTTCGATTAACTATTGTGACGTAGATGTTTAGACAGGATGACAACTTTTTCAGACAAAAATTTAATAGGCACTGTAATAGTGTTTTCCATTGATAGGACATAATGATGATTCTTGAAAACTTTATCACTTGTTGAGAGGTTTGGTGTTAGAAGGAGTATCTAAGTTATTCTTGTCCCTTATTTTCAATTGTAGGTTTGTTCTAATAATTCCAAAATATTATATTGTTTAGGAATCAAGATAGGTTTGTTCTAATAATTCAAAAATATTATATTGTTTAGGAATCAAGATTAAAAATTATTTATAAACACAATTTTAGACATTTTGACTAAAGATAAAATTACAACGATCGATCAAATATCTAAACAGATAATATCTCAGGAAACTTAATTCATATAATAATTCATGCATTATCTTCAACCAATTAAATTAAATTCTGCTTAGTGTGAAATTTTGTTTAGCTCAATTGTTCGAATCTATTATCTAATATTAAGTGGCATATTCGTAAATTCTGACCAAACACAGAGGATATTAGGAGGAGCACAGGATAACGTGTGGTAAAGGATTTTTCCGTGGTACAAACGAATTTCTCAGTATTTTTTGTTTTTTTCCCGCAAAGATCAATGTCTCAGCATTTCAAGTTTCTCTCCCACCAATAATGGGGTCCTGTTGTTGAATGATCGACCAATAAAACTATACCCTCTGTTCGAAGCCAAAGTTTCAGAAGTGAAAAAGGTACAATCTTTCCAAGTTTGAAGGGTATTACTATTATGGCACAGTTCACTACGCAGGGTCGCCTGAAGCTGCTCTTCAATGGGGAGGGTGTGTCTTCTGTTTTGGAGCACAACAAGGACCCTTTTCTCTACAACAAGTGCAGATCAGTTCAAACCCACAAGAGAAGAACAACAAGGTGCATAGGTTCTTCTGCCAGAATTTACTATGTATCATCATCTCTAAGTAACAAAACCCACCTTTGTAATGCGGAGGCATGGCTCACTTCTGGCAATGGGAGTGTTCATGATGAATATGATGATGATGTGGAGGATGATGATGATGATGTGTTTGACCGAGATGGGTTGTCTTGTTTCCGGGGTTTGGTGTTGGACATAGCTTACAGGTCACTTTATTCTTTAGAAGAATTGTATCTTTTTAACTATTGTCAAGCATGCACAGCAATAATTTGATGTTGTAACTTGTAACTTTTTTTTTCTCCTGAATTTGTGCTTTACGGGATTGGGAAAGTTCATTTGGGGTTTTACACTTCAGGGTGGTCTTATGCTTTTATAATTCCTTTTTTCTGTACTACTTTTTTTTATTCTGAACCTTTCCAGCTGGTTTTATAGTAAGTTTTTTTTTGGTAGGTTGTTCTGTCACTCTAGGAAGACTAAGTGAGTTGATGTGGTGCTTTGGGAGTTTCATGATAAGGTGTTGATTGTGATGCATTATTCTAATTGGAGTGATGATAATAATTCCTTTATTATGGAGTTTCATGGAAAAATTATGAGAAAGCCCGTTGTGTTAAATAACGGCCATGGTGGAATGGCGTGGTGGATTTTTTCGCCAACCATAGGCAATTTGTGAAGGGAGGCCTGCCATGGCGATGCCATAAGGCACAATGGTGTGTATATATTGCGGAATTTTGGCCTTCCGCCACGAACTTCCATCTTCCATGGATAACACTGAAACAGTTGGTTTGATTAATTAATAATTACCAAAAAGATGGTTCTTGAAGCCTGGTGTTGTGTAAATGGATACTTCTGCCATGAATGGTAGATGCATGAGTTAGTTCATGAGGTGAGGATTCAATGTGGGATTGCCACACACTCTCCTCCAATGTGAGGGCTATGATAGGTTTTCATAAGTTTTCATACCTTCTTGAGTTTGGACTGGACTTAATTTAACACCAAAAAGCTAGCTCATGAGGTGAAGATTATCTAAGCCTTTATAAACTCTACTTTGGCTATATCTGTAGTCGATGTGGATCTCAATATGTGTATTTTACTTTGGTTATATCTATAGTTGATGTGAGATCAATATGTGTATTTTATCTATGAGTGACTATTTTATGACATATTTGTTGTTTGCTTCGGGAAATTCAGGATCGCTATCCAGGTGAATTTGCATTATTTGTGATGTGGGTTCTACACACATGCGTGTTTGTATTTCTCACTTTATTATTTTTTGTATTTGCTATCGAGATAAGATAAATGTAAGAACCAAAATTGATAACGAGTTGGTTGATTATGCATGCTTTCAAAAAACGATGTTGTGTGAAATAGTGTACTTTATAGCCTCAGTGTTTAATGTGTGAATAGTATGAAATTGTGACGATTTATTTTCTCTTGTATAGTCATCAATATCAAGACACCTGCTCAGTTGTTTGCTTATGGTTCTGACTGCTGTCATCCTGCTCCAGGCCAGTAAATGTCGTAGGCTGGAAACGTGCTATATGTTTGGAGTTTATGGAGAAGGTCAGATACCTTTGCTCAGCCTTTTCATTTGTTATGTTAATTATTGTGTGCAATTAGACTACTTAAAGTAATTTATCATTTTGGGATCGACATGAATATGTGTAAAGTTTAAAAATCCCTTGGTACTTGATGCTTGATTAAGCCATGCCATAGCATTTGCATAATGTATTGGTGCAATTTCTTAATGCATGTCATTTCCAGGAGTTGAGCGTATTTCTGAACTTAGCTTCCATTTATTCGCTTTTTGGTTCAATGTGTAATCTAAACCTGTTTTGTTCCCCAGGCCTAATGGTCAATTTGCACATACCAAGACACAAACACAAATACTGATTCCAGCAACAATTGTTGACTTTCTATTTCTTTCTCTTTTTAAACAAACACTGAAATATGGTTATGTTTTGAAATCTCGCATTTCCAGGCTGATGTACTGGAGTATTATGCTAAGACAGTGAACTCCCCCAGTGGTTCTTTCTATATACCAGCTGTTTTAAGGGTAAGCGCGCAGTAATGCTTTTGGTTTATTAATATTTCTGGTGCTTGGCCACCAGTGAAACCAGTGACTTTACTATCAGCATGTTTATTTTTTTATGTTATTATAAATGAATATTAAGCAAACAGTTATTGCTGAGAATTTTCTTGTTAATTGTCTGCTCCAATAAAGACGAGCTCAACTTAATCTTCTTTTGGTTATTGGTACAGGTTCCTCAATTACTTCAGGTTGTTAAAAGAAGAATAGTCAAGAACAATCTTAGCCGAAAAAATATACTATTTCGGGACAATTACACCTGTCAGTAAGTGCTTTATATTGAACTTTAATTTTTAATAAATCTAAAAATGTTTAATTTCAGTCATTCAGCACAATAAACAGAAACTCCTTTTTTCCTAGCCCATCCAAATCCAGGGTTAAGGAGGAGGGTTGTGTTAGGCCCTGGGCAGCCAACATAAAACTCAATATATCGAACACGTTAGTAGGCCAGGTTGAATAATCAATCAGGATTATCACTGCTGGAGGAAATTTAGGGTCCTTCATATATTCTGTAAAACTGATCATTCAACACCAGTACTGAAAAGATTCAACTGTGTGTTACGAGTTAGGACAGAATCATAGTTGCTTGGAGGATTAAAGGTAAGAAAAAGTAGTTACTAGTTAGTTAAGACTGATAGTTAGAGGGTATTGGTTAAATAGATGAATTGGGAGAGGATTCAGGGAAATGAATTTAGACAGAACCCAACAAGGGCTTGCTCAATTATGAAAAGGGAAACTAATGGAGGAGAGATCTTTCTCCTTGTTCTGTTCGCTTTCACTCAAGCAATATAATCATGCTTTTCTTTTCTATATTTCCATTGTGGGTTCCTAACATCATGTATAGATATTGGAATTGCAAATAGAACATTTTGTTATGTGGATGGATGATATCCGTGGTGTTAACTGTTAACAATTTAGTGCATACTTCTGGGAAAAGCCCAATCGGTCATGCTTTCAGTTGTGCTATTTAAGTTTATGCTCCCATCCCACTATCAAAGTAAGGAAATCCTAGAAGTTGATTTTCTCTTTTGCTATTAAAAGGAATGATTCTCCATCTGTGGGTTGTGGGAGACTTGAGACCTAGAAAAGAATTCCCTACTCCTTAACTTTCGGAATAAAACTATTGAACTGGGCATCAATTTACAGAACTATAACACCTTAATTCAGCTGAATTTTACCTTTGGTTGGGATGTTTTCAAATATAAAATCCCTAATCATGTCCCCCAATCTCTAGTTTGGCACAGCAAGATTCATTCACTTAGTAATTTATTAGAATAAACCATCTTATAATATGAGTTGGTCATAATTCAACCTCAAAAGCTCATAGGGTGAAAGTTGCACCCAACTTGTGTATATTATTTTGGCACTATCTCTAGTCAACATGGGTGGGACTTGGGTTTTTCCCAATACACCCCTTCATGCCTAGATAATATGGTAGGTGGCCCAATAACGAATCTGGGATAGGCTCTAATACTACCTTAGAATAGGGGTTTATGCCTAACTCAACCCCTAAAAGCTTTTTATGAAATTACCAAAAAAAGGATGCAATGGTGATCTTGCCTTTTAAGTAATTAGGTTAGTTGAGATACAAGTCCTTGCACTGATATGATATTTACCTTATCAACAGGTATTGTTCTTCGCATGAGAATTTGACCATTGATCATGTTATGCCCACTGCACTAGGTGGAGAATGGACATGGGAAAATCTAGTAAGATAATCTTTTATGCATGTAGAAAATACTGTTGGAAACTACATAATAATAAACATGTTCTATTTTCTAAGTTGCCAAGATTCATTATAACTTAAAAGAATAAAGTTAGAATTATTAGCCTAATTATTCTTTCTTGTAAATTGTATATTGTATTTGTTTTTTCCATGTAATTATTCTGTATATATATATCCCTAGGCTGAGTGTGTTTTTCACTCAAGCAAATTTCAGACAAGTATTTTCTCCTCCCTTAGAGTTTTTAGTTGGTATCAGACTGGCTGAGTGGCTGACTGGGTTAATCCCATCTCTGCTGTGCATCCAACCTTTGCCAAGGCTGAATCTCAGTCCCATGTTCATTGTTCCTCGGACTTGGCCTTATTTTCTGTCTCTCCTGGGAATTTATGGCCAACCTTTGAAGTCTCTTCACCAGAATTCATCTTTGTTGTTTTCTTTGTTCCAAAATTTTTTGTGGAAGCACTGTTCACAGTACTGTTTGCCCATACTGTTCACTGGGTGCTTTCCAGAGGCTGTTTTCTCTGTCTGTTCTCTGACATTGTTTGCTATTCGATTTGGACAGTGGGTTATTGTATCCATCATTATTGAAGTCTTGGCTGTTCATGTTTTTCATCCTTTACCCCTATGATGCTGCTCCTATTTCGTTACATTTGTTAAATACATCTTAACAGCTTTTTGGCCAACCTTTGATTCCTCCAACATTCTGTTAGATAGTGAATACAAGGAATACTTTCAACTTAAAGCAGCCCAATGAGGATCATCTTCAAATGCTGTAGTCCATACCAGTAATTCTACAACTTTTCTCTCATTCTGTGCTAGTTGGATCCTTGATGTTGGATTCTAGTGCTTTTGATCACATTGCTAGTAATCATTCTCTTTTCTCAAATTTTTCATCCTCATTTCATCACCCTTGGTGATGGTTCAAAGGCTAAAGCCATTGGAATCGGTGAAGCTGTACCTCTTCTTTCATTAACTTTGTATTCAATTCTTTTTATATTTAGGTGCCCTTTTATCTTTAATTCCATTAGTTAACTTACTAGCACTCTTAATTGTTCCATAACCTTTTTTTACTGAGTCTTTTTCATATGCAGAATTGGAGAATTAGAAATGTAATTGGCATAGGCTTTGAATCACAAGGACTACTATCTTTCAACCTTCATTATCTACCACAGGTGCTATTTTAGCATCCCCTAACCTTCACTGTCATTTAGGTCACCTAAAGTATACAATTTAAAAAGATGATTCCTCATCTCTCCGATTTACAATCTTTTGAATTGAGTCTTGTCAGCTTGGGAAACATGTTCAGGCTACATTCCAAAGAAGGACAATAGTCAGTTAGATCCTCCCTTTGATATTTGTTCATTCAACTGCTTGGGGTCCTAGTCCTGTTAGTTATCCGAGGTTATAGGCATTTTGTTTCTTTCATTGATGATTTCTCAAAATGCACTTAGATATTCTTAATGAAAAATCATTCTAAATGTTTTTCTTCTTCTAAATTTGTGTTCTAATATTAGTACTACACTTGGGAAAACTAGCTGTATTTTACGTAGTGACAATTCAAGAGTGTTTTTCTCCACTCTTCAATTCTTTTACGTCTTCCTATGGTATGATCCATGAATCTAGTTCTAATTCACGCAACAAAATGGAATTGCAGAAAGAAAATACTGTCACCTTCTTGACCTTCCTGGGGATAGGGGGTTGCTATTCTTATAGCAAGCTATTAATAAACTGTATGTCATCTTCAGTTTATGTAACCAAGTTCCTAGCTGTGTATTTAGTTGTACTTGTTTTGAGCATGATCTTTCTCTTGCAAAGATATATTATTTGCTTGTGTTTTCAAATGCATTTTTTTTTTTTAACTATCCAATTGTTAATCTTCATATTTTGAATCCTCAAGAGTCAATCTTCCCAACCACAATAATTTTTCCTTGCTCACTCATCACTTATCAGCTTCATCTTTGGCATATGGCTCTAGAACTCATACAATATTTGCTGATGACAGGTGACTGCTTGTGCCAAATGCAACTGCAAAAAGGGTAGAAAAACTTTAGAGGAAGCAAAAATGAAGTTGATTAAGCCCCCAAAGGTACCACCTACTTAACTAACTACAACATATATGCTTTCTTTCTACGATGTCTTGATTGCTACCAAGAAGGGGTTGCCAATGTTATAATTCCAACTTTCAATTACGTTGTTTTGAAACACACTACCTATTTCAACATATTCATGCATTTTAATGTTTCCTCTTTCGTGATTAAATAGAATGTTACTCTTGTAATTCAGGTCCCAAAGGACTATGACATTCTCGCCATACCTCTAACTGCCGCAGCTCTAAGAATGCTGACATTAAGAAAGGGAACACCTGAAGAATGGCGTCAGTATCTAAGGTCTCCTTGAGTTAATCATCAAGGTTGTTGTATAGTCCTGTATGTCATGCCATCCACACTAAATTTATCCTTGCTCACCCCCCTCCCCCCCGCCCCCCCAAAAAAAAACAAAAGAAATTAAAGGAAGAAAAAAAAATCCTGATTTTTAGTTTATTTCAAGGCACTTCAATTTTATAAAGAAATTCATTGTAAACAGTGCTCTTCAGTCCTAATGATTGTGTAAAATCTATGCATATTAATTCCTATCTGCAGTTGTATATTAACGTTACTTAGCAGACCTTCATCACTTGGATAAATATGTGGTACTCTTGGTGAAATTAAGAATTGATATGTAACTAATCTAATCCTCAGAATATTTACCTCATCTATTATGTTTGTTCACCCTTGTGAGTTGGACTAGTTGTGTTGTGTCTGTCCTAACCTTGACTAGGGCAACCATCTCATTCTAAATTTGAATATTTCATCCCAAAAAATTTAGAACGGATTATCATGCTTCCAAAATATAGTAATGGGATCACCTTGTATTGCCTTTAGTGCACCCACATTCAATTTCATATTTGATGATAATGTAGAGTTGGTGCAAGATCCGTACTAGTAAGTAATGCATGCCCTGAGAAAAAACTAAGCAACATACACAAACTGTTGATACTACTTTAGCAAGAGTAATGCTTCTTACAAGAGTTTAAATTCAAGTGCAATCAATCTAACCTTAACCTGTAGTGGTGTAAGGTCCTCTTACGTTAACACAAAATGAAAATAATCTATTTAGCAGAAGAATCTGTATTCGATTCTCATTATATGTAAAATTTCGTTAAGCAAGTAATAGTCACAGTGAGTTGGAGACACCCATTATTTTTTACCACCACAAAAAAAAAAAAAAAAGACAATCAATCTTGGTATTAGAAGACATTTACTTAGGATACTAAAACTAAAAAAAAAGTAATATCCAATCATGTTAAGCAAAATGTTGCTATGACATTCTTTTTATGGGGTGTAAGTTATTTAATTATCTTAATGCTTTAAAATTTATAAAACAGGAGGTTTTGTAAAAGACCTGACAAATGAAATGAATTATATATATATATATATATATATATATATATATATATATATATGTTTAACAACTTGGAAATGTTGAGTTCTGATCCATCTTTCGTTCTCATGCTATAGTACCATGTTCAGTCTTTTTCAGAGTTTGAAAATGGTATTTTCAGACATAATAAATGTCCTCTAAATTTTATATGGTTGCACAGTAGGAGTCTTCTGTTCTGGCTGGCACTTCACATGGTTCTCTGTTTCAATGGAGAAACTTGTGTAGTGTGTTGATCTGCAAATAGCACGACTATTATGCATTGGTTCAGAAATGGACCTAACGCATGACCTGCTGTAGTTATGCCACTAGAAGTTTTATTTTGCTTCAATATATAGATTCAAGTTAATATATATATATATATATATATATATATTATAATATCGAAAATAGTATTTAATTAAAGCCAATTTAATGGCATTCGACAATTATTGAAATAATGAATTGTAAATTAGTTTCTTTATCAATTTAATTATGGATGTAATTTTAAAAATATTGCGTATAAGTGAGATAACATTTTTTTTTTGTGCAAATCACAATTCGAAACAATTTTACAAGAACTATGTAAGATTGATTTGAGTGACAAAATTCTCCCTCAAATATTTAGCATAATTATATATCAACAACTTAAACTCAAAACTATTGAATAAACTAAAACAATTTCAAACCAATTAATTTACACATTTGGTGCTAACATGAAGGGTTCTTCAAGTAACGTTATTCATACTATTAATCATTTGGTATCTTGCGTGGGAAAAATGACAAGGGAAAATAATTTCACTCACAACTTTGTGCATTACAATGGTGTAAAAAAAAATCTAATGTGGGCTTGGTGTGGATATAATTAAACTCTGTGTTGGTGTAAAAGTGACGTGGATTGCAAATAGCACAAATCAAGGAAAAAAGGGAAGAATTTAAAAGTGGCATGTGGCACAGCCGCACAGGTCGTTCGAGCAGATTGATGGATCATGAAAAGAATCCATCCTAATTCCAGCATATCCAATTATCCATGGGGTGGGCACATTCCTATGCCACATTATTGTTTAAGCATATTTTATAGTAATATTTTTTTTAACATACTTTCTATAAAGTTAAGGTTATATTCACCAAAAAAAATTTAAGGTTATATACTCGTAGAGTAAAATTTTTATATTATTAATTAATAAAAAATTATTATTAATATAACTTATAAGATAATTATTATAAAATTAACTAACTTTTCATATATTTTGGTTTGCAATGGAATATTTTATATTGTTAATGTATAATTTATTTCCTTCTTTTTATTATTAACTACATTTATGAAATTTTACAAAATAATACTATTAATGAATTTCACGTGTAATTTTATGAGTTTGAATAAATTTTATCCAATAGGAGGATGCTACTTAATCAAATGAGCACGTGAATTAGATAACATAAAACTGTTTTAGTTTAATTAATGACTATAGATTTGAGTATTTAAATATGCATTAATTGTGATAATGGTTTTATTAACATGTGTTCTAATAATATTGATTAAAAAATTTAAAAAAATCATATGACAACACATTTAAAAATTATAAGGGACACATTTTATCACATTCTAATATTATTTTTTCATTTTATTTTTTTAACTAATGGCCTTAGAATACTTATTAGCATTTATCTTATGTTTAATATATGATTTTTTTATCTATAAAAATAAAAAATAAATATAAAAAAATTTACAACAATTTAAACATTCTCCTTCCTCAACGGAGTTACACTCACTAGCTAGAAAATTTTACTTTTATACTAAGGTCTTCCACCAATAAACCAATAAAGAGTGTGTTACCTAAAAATTTTCCATTTATTTAATCCAATGTTTTCCATGAATCCCTGTCACCTCTCACGCCTCATCTGATGAAATTATTGCTTGCGGTGCCCCTCATAAGTACAGTCAAGAGTCATGATTCATAAGACCACATATCCATTCCCATTTCCAATCAAACAAGGGAATAGTGCCCCCTTCATTATTTTAATTTCTTCCAACCCAGGCCAGTAGTCATAGACATCAAGTTAAAACTCAGCCAAGTCAAAGAAGCATAAGAAAGAGGTCACTCACTTACTGAACACTTTTAAATGCAGTTTGATGGCTGCGAATTGTAGTACCATGTGTATGTATGTCTGGTCACTCACAGTCACAAAAAGCAAGGCTAATTCATGCTTCATTTTCAAGCACTTGTTGGGTGGTGATTTAAGTGGCTACTTGTTCAAACCCAAATTGTGTGTTTGAAGCTCAGCATTTATACCAAGTTCTTCCCATAAAAAATAGTGATAAATCTTTGTTAGAATTATAAGTATATATAAAATAAATATTTCTCTTTTAATATAATTTATAGTTAATCATCAATCATGATTCGAACTTTAAATCAGTTAATTAAAGTATAAAAATTACGATTATTTATGTCAATCATTATTTGGTAATGACGTAGTAGTCTTGTTGTTGTTAGCATGATCAAGATGCATGAATCATCAATCAATAGGTGATAATACAAGAATGCATGGGTATATATTATTGTGGTTGATAGGAAGATTGAACCCTTTTATTTAGACAGCATGGCATGGGGAGATTTTGGATTGGAAGAGACCAAAGGCCCATTTGTTGTTATGTGCAAGGCCACGAGATGAGAGGAATAAGAGCTACATTCAGTTCGTTATGTAACTCTCTAGGATCTGTTTCAAGCTGTTTCTTTCAAAGACCATTCATTTTCAATTAATTACTCATCCAACTTTGGTCCCACCATAAATAATAATTCATCATGCGCACATATTGGTGGTGGATTTTCGTTTTGTTTTAATTCTTTAGTTGTCAAGCAATCAATCAGAAACCATATTGTAATTGGGGTTTCGCGGCAATGGATTCAGTGATAAAATTCAAATATGCATTCATTCATGAGGTTATAAGGTCAAATGTGAAACCTTGACATTTCCTTTTATTTACTACTTCTGAAGTTAATTATCTTTTGGCTATTTTATATATAATTTTACATAACACTTTATAATGTTAAAATACATTTCTTTCAATAACCTCGCAACATTCTTGGGAAGTCAATTCATACTGTTCTAAAGATTTGGGACAATTCTCTTTAAAAAAAAAAAGATTTGGGACATAGCATATTGGGATAGTTTACACAATGACCATTGACAGCAGGTTTAAACATTTCAAGCTTAATTTATTACAAACTTTTCAAATTGGATAAAAAGGAAATAAGGAATTCCATAAAACAAATGGATAAAAGCAATTCACAAATCACAATCCTATGTTGGTGGAATTGGAAGAAATTTGTCGCAGCAGACTTGGTGAATAAAACACCGCTTATTTTGCGGTGGAATGTGGACAACATGTTAATCCTAATCATAAATGAGTGTAGTTTTAATTTTATATATACATATATATATATATATATATATATATATATATATATGTATGTATGTATATAAATTTTTTTATAAGCAGCATCGTATGATTAGGATAGTTAGATTGTACATCATATGGATTCATAAGGAAAAATGTTTTTGGTAGATTCAGAGATGAACAGATTTTTTTTTAAACGTGCAATATCACTATAAGGATATAAAAATATAAATGTTATATTTGATGGTAACTTTGTTTTATGATGGCACGTAAGAAGGACTTATAAAACCCTATTTTATTAAATTTGATATTTCTAATCATTTTTTAAAGATAAAATATGTTTTTATTCTCTCTAAAATTACTAAAAGTTTGCACTTTAGCCATAATTTATTGTATTGTTAGAAAATGAAATTTATGTGTGAAAAGTAAAAATAATTAGGCTAAATATATCAGGTTAAATTGTAATTTATCCTTACTTTTATGATTTTCAGTACAAATCCTTAATTTTATGTTAAAATAGGTTAAAAGGTGTAAGTTACATTAATTCATTCAATAATTTTTTATGAAATTTTCTATATAATTAATTTTTTACCATTATATTAACTAGAACTAAAAATACTAAATATATATGTAGTTGGTGTGACCTATTTTAAAAAATATAACTGAAATTGGAAGTTAAAGTAAAATTAAAAAGATGTAATTGAAATTGGAAGTTTATAAATTTTTGGGGATAAAAATATCCATTAAAAAAATGGACATCAAATAAAGTTGTATTCTTTATAATAGTTATAGATAATCTTTTAATATATTTCTCTTTTTTCTCTTTTTGTTGTACAATTTTTTTTTTAAGATTGTATAAGTATAGATGCAGTTTTTCTAACCAAAATTTAATAATAGCAGTTCGTGAACAACTCAACAACGTTACAGCGGTAAGACTTATTGAACGCGTATCTCATAAAACCAATGCTTCTTTTAATCTAGAACTAGAACCACCTATATTTAGATACCACATTGAGCATTTAAGTAATCCAACTTGAGTATATTAAGTTCACTATAAATAGTTATATTAAGAACTTTCATTTTCTGTATTTTTAAGTCATCTGCGTCCTTAAGAACTCAAACTCAATGGTTACAAAACTAACATTGTTATGCTTCTTTTGTGCACATTATCACCGATTAGTTTGATCAAAATATAATGTTGTCTATTCATCAGAATTTTGAAAGTCATACTTGTGTTAGATTAACAAAATTTGATGAAGTTGATCATAAATAGTTAGGTTTCTAATAAGATGAATAAAGATTTAATTTCTAACCACATATAAAAAAAAGACATTATTAAAAGAAGTAAATTTCATTTCTCAAGAATTTGAGTTCGATCTAAGTAAGAAATATTAAGTGTGACCGAGTTGTGGATCAAAAATTAATTTCAATTAATCCAAAGGACTAAAAGTTTATGAAAATAACTCGGATCCATTACTTATCGGTTGTAAAATATGCCTCGTGTACCTAAAAAAAAGGGATGTGTTACAAAATAAAATCTATATATGACAATAAAAAGCAGGTTAGTTAAATTGTAATTTGCCTTTAATGTTAAGTATCTGGGTATTCATAAAATTTCCCTCCCCTCCCCATTATAGGACCACAATATTGAAGTCACTAAAACTTGCCAAAAGTTAAAAGATTTTGGAAGAATCTGAATGATAAAACATTTAAAATGAATCTGTGAAAGTGGCAGAACCAGTCTGTGTGCCCTGCCCTCTTGGACTCTTACAATGCATCTTTTGAGATGTTTAGCAAAGCAAAAGTGAAAGGAGAGCATCTAATAGTTACTTCTGTCTGCAAAGCTAACTGCACTATTAATATTTTACCCTCAAAACAAAAGGGAAATTCCCGTAAAGAAATTAATAACTTTATTTTGCTTAATGGAGAAAAAACAATTTATAGTTTATTCTATTTACATGCCAAAGGCTGAAAAAAAGCAATGGATGAACATAAGAGGGAAATATGAAAGGTAAGTAAGGAATATGTATATAAACAAATAAATGATGTTTTGGGGTAAGCAAGGTTAATGTAAGATGAGAGATGGTTATTGGTGTGTGTCTGCATGAGATAGTGATGTGAGCTCTCACTGATAAATTTGATTTGCTTTCTTTTTTGCTTTTTTTAACCTTTTATCTGCCGACAAAATAGCAATGGTCATATTAAATAAAGGGTGCCCAGAGACAAAGGTTGAGTTCTAACTTGAAAAACCAATTTTGGCTCTCTCTATTTCTCTTTCTTCTCTTTCTTCTCTTTCATTTCCCCTCTCTTGTTGGTTCAAATTACTCTCTCTCTCTCTCTCTCTCTCTCTCTAAGTTTTAACCCTTATGAACATGGATATGTGCCAAAATGTATCAGTTTCCGGTGAGTGCCAACAAGTGCAGGTTTTTGCCCCTTCTTGCTCAAGCAGCCTTGATGACCTCTTCTCTGCTCAGAACACGGTCAGTGTGTCACTTTAAAAAGTTCATTTTTCTACCTTATCTCATTTCTGCTTTTAGGACTGTTCTAGCTTAATTAATTTCCCTTGCACCCTCCTAGTTCTTTGCAAGTTAATTCTACTGTCATGTTTTCTTTCTCGGTTTGAGAAAGTGGTTGTTTTGTTATATATCTTTACCAAGTTTGAAGCTTTAGTGTTATACCACATATGCTAAATTTTGGATTTCTTTCAAATAAAAATGTGTAGGAAGTGGATGTTGAGTTGGAGTGGCTTTCAGAATTTGTTGAAGACTGTTTTTCAAGCCCACCAAGCTGTGTCTTGGTACCTGTTGGTGTTAAGACTACAAGTACAAAAAGCACAAGCACAAGCATCAACCCTTCTTTGAAGAGACCTCAACAACAAAATGAGCCACCTTTGCAAAACTTTGCTGTGCCAGGGAAGGCAAGGAGCAAAAGGAAGAGGCTTTCAGCACCAAGAACCAACAAAGACCCTCTAAGCATATGGTCACACCATTTGAACCCTCAAAATGAGGCCTTGTGTTCTGACCCTCCTCTACTCAAACAGGCTTATTGGTTGGCAGACAGTGAACTCATCATGCCAAAGCCAAAGGATAAGGAGGAGCAACAAGAAGAGGTTGTGATCATGGCCAAAGAGGATGAAGAAAAAGTGATTATTAATGTGAGCAAGGAAATAAGCTTTGGGGACTCTGAACTTGATGAGGGTAGCAATGGTCAACAACAACCAATGCCAAGAAGGTGCACACATTGCTTGGCTCAGAGGACCCCACAGTGGAGGGCAGGACCATTAGGTCCAAAGACACTATGCAATGCATGTGGAGTGAGGTACAAGTCTGGTAGGTTGCTACCAGAGTATAGGCCAGCCAAGAGTCCTACTTTTGTGAGCTACTTGCACTCCAATTCCCACAAGAAAGTCATGGAGATGAGGATGTCTGTTTACTCCATTTCTAGTGAGCAGTAGTAGTGGTGGTTGTTAGAGGTATATTTTTATGTAAAAAAAATTGCAAATTTTAGGAAAAAAACTATTTGGCAAACAGAGAGATACTGTTAAGGGGAGTGATTAGTGCTATGATTGATTATAGGCACATTTATTTACATGACTTGTTATCCACTTTCATTTTGTTCTTCTCTTCCTTCGAGCTATTTGCTTTGCACTTTCACTTAGTAAAGTACTAAAGAGCCTATTTGGATACAAGTATTTTTTTTTTTTAGTTTTTCAAAATTTCTCTACTGAAAATAAATTTTATATTTTCAGTTGAAAAACTCTAAAAATAATATTTATGATTTGTATTCAAACAGTTTTTAAGTAGCATTTATCTTTATAAAGAATATTACCAATACACTTTGTAGTACATTTTTTTTATTGGTTAAAATTTATTAAAAATTACATGTAAAACTCATTTAATAGTGATTTTTTTAATAAATTTCACTCAAAAATAAAAAATGTTAGAAAAATGTGTTAAAAGAGTATATTGTTCACAAAAAGAATTTATAGTGCAAGATAAAACCTTCTGGTCTTAAATCTTAATCCCTTCATATTGTCAATGGTATTTTTCCATTTCTATTTTCTACCATAAGATTAGGATAGAAGTAGAACCAGAAAGCAACCATATAACTGAAAATAAATGAATACAGATAGATAATAGAACTACCAACACCAAGGGGTATGCATGTCATTGTCAATGGTGATCAATGAAGTCTTTGCCTATGAGTAATGGCAATTCCTTGACTTTGCCCTTCTTTCCCATCTTCCTCTGGCCATTTTTACCTTTGAATATTTCTTTAAAACAACAACGACGTGAATTTTGTTCCACTGGGTATCGTATTCTGTCAGTATAAGCATGTGGGAGTGCTCTTAATTTATTTATATATACTTGGCAGTTGGCATGCACTACCCTAGAGAAGATAAGGTCATCATCCATTCCGATATATGCACATGCACGTGACTTTCAAATTCTCAAGACTCTTATCAAAGGTAAACAAAATGGAAGGAAGAAGATGAGAATTTCCTCAAATTTCAATATTTTATTCTTCTTAATTAGTATGCTTTGATTCTATTTCTGAAAAAAGGCATATGTGGGAAACAGTTTTTTTTTTCAAGAAATTCTTGAGGTGGTGTTCCTCTCCAACCCATTTATATTCGATGCTCTTTGAAAGAGAAACACCTGGCTGAAAAATCAGACAATAAGAGAATTATAAATATATAGCATTTCTTTGGATTATTTTATTAAGATTTAATTGTATATTTTACCATTCAAATATCATTATTTTATCGTTTTTATCACTTTTATCACTCAAGTTTTTTTTATAGAAATTTTACCGCCTAATTTTTTATTTTTTGCATGTGTTTTTTTACTATTCCCTGTTGCCGTAAAGAGTTACCATCATTATTAAATCTTCGACAAAGTCAAATTTCGTGTATCTGACATCATTCAATTTATTAATTTTATACTTTATTACATGATTTACTCTGACTTTAGCTGTTTAATTTTTTTTAGAAGACTTTAACAACAACTAACAAGTTACAAACTTGAATTATTCAAATGAAAAAAACATTAAAATGAAATTGAAGTGGTGAATGCTCAAATCTCAAATATAAATAATTCAGCATCTATTGATTAAACAAAGCAAGTTTGTAAGATCAGACTTATATTTTATAACTTTATATATATATATACTCGTATCTCATGTAATATTCCCCTATTAAATTCATTTGAAAAAGAAAAAAATAACTATTTGAGGTCAGAAACGAAATTTCGATCTACCCGAATTTCATTAACGCTCAAATGTGGTATTTACAGGTTAAGAATGAATTACCTGAATAGAAATTATAGAATGCGAACTCATGCAAACTTTAGAACTTTTTTCTTCATTTTTATTAATATTAACATCAGTTCAATCAAGATGAAGAATACTTAAAGGTAGAGACCTTCTAAATGGTTGTCTGTGCATTTAAAGGTACCAAAAGTAGAAGTATCTCTTTTATTGTTTTGGAAAAAATGTTAGTTACGTTTAATGAAACTAGTTCCCAAACACAAATTCAATAGTTTGAGAAGATCTTCTCCAGGTTAACTTTAGTGTAATATTTGTAAGGAGTTTGATGTTAAAGTTAGTGTTTGCAGAAGAGATAAAAGGTATGTATAGTTAGAGAATCCTTTACCTGAGACTTGTAGGGCTTATTTCTCTTCCATGATAATGCATAGGAGATGTCTCAAAGGTTATGATTCCATGCTTTGCACCTTTGAGAGTCTTGGTGGAGGGAAAGGTTCTCAAGTTTATGATTAAATAATTGAGCTGGGTGATATTTGACTAGCATGCTAGACTTAAGTAGTCCCAGAGAGACTAGAAAATTAAATTTATTAAATTAAAATGGTGGCGGTTTCGGAACCGTCGTTATTGGTGAATTTCAAAAAAATTATATTTTTTAAAATAAATATTATTAAATTATTATAGTGGCAGTTCCAAAACTGTTACTTTATGCAAATTATTTAGTATCAATTTTAAACTGTTACAAGTGCAATGACATTAGCATGATGTGTGCCTTTCGTAACTGCAAGTTCAATTTAAGCAATAGAATCAAACTGATTCAATTTTAAAAATTAGAAGACATAACTAAAGCATTTAAAAATTTGAAGGATTAAATCAACCTGAAAAATAAATTAGTGACAAAAATAATAATTTAACCTAAATATTTTTCCTCAAGTTTGTATCCATGACAAAATGTATATGCAAAATGTAAGATGAATTAAATGGGTACATTTTGGTTTGAATACTTAGAACCAATATTAATTAAACGGATATAAATAAGCCCAAATTATAAATTCATCAGAAGAACCAAAGCTTAATATTATTATTATTTTTATTATCTAGGTCTCATTTTGTGCGACTTAGAAGCTTGAATGGATCCTTTGCAAAGCCTACGAAGAAGGGCAAGGAAAGGAGACAAGAGAGTATTTACTATTGGTTAAATTAATTTGTATGTCACTAAATTATTTGATATTTGAGATTTTTTAATTGGATCTTTAATTTATTTTTTTCAATTAGGTTCCTGAACTTTTGTTTCTTTTTAATTAGGTTTCTATTGTTAAATCTGTTAATGATAAGGATCAAATTTTTTAAAAAATAGAATTTTAGGAACCAATAATTGTTTAGGGAACTAATTAAAAGTTTTCAAATAGTTTAGTGAAAACTTAAAAGTAAATTTTTGGATAAAAGGGGCCTAAGCCAAATTACAACCGCACTTTACACAGAAACAAAATACCTACAAAATCAGTCCACAATAAATGATAAACTTCCTTTGGAGGCTGATCCAACCAGAGAAAACTCATTTGGGAGATTGTATCCTAATCTTGCAAGTCAATCCGCAACACAATTACCTTATGGAAAATTATAATATATATTAACTAAATGAATATGAAGTTTAAAATATTTATATTTTAAAAAAATACAATATAGTATAATATAATATACATTTTAAGGGATTTATATTTTAATATTAATATTTCAGAAATAATAAAATTTTTATGAATAATAATGTAATGTAATATATTTTGTATTAATTTACAATATTAATATTAATAACATTATAAATAATTTATAAAAAAATATAAGTAAAAATATCAAATTATTATTTCAAAATTATTTTAAAAATTAATAAAGTGATTTATTATTAATTATTTTTCTAATAAGTATTATAATTAGTAATACAGGAAAATCCATCATAATAGATACACTTTTGAATATACAATTGCTTTATTAGTTCATTCACTAACTTGAGCATTAGATTTTTTTATGTATAAATATTAATTGTTAATTTATTAATTTTTTTACTTTTATTAATAGAGATATTAAATCTGTAACATTTTCATTCTTTTCTTTTAATTATTCAATTAATCTTATATCTCGTCCTTTAACATTAAAATTCTTTTACAAATACCTCGTATATATCTTCATCTAATCATGAACCAAGTCCATTCTCCTTATCTCCAAACATGAATTAAATCTCCAATTTTTCGTGCTCTCTAGAGTTAAAATTTCCAAACACAACTTTCCTCTGTTATGCTTATCTGTTTGTTAGGATTTTTTTTTGTTCTGATCATCTTTTATGAAAATTTAAAAAGTATAATGAATCATACATATATATTTACAAGAGATGTAAATTTAGCTCATTAATTAGTCTAATGGTTAAAAAGATGTTACTAATTTAAATTGTTTTTGTAAAAATATTGCAAAGATTCTTATGATTCCTTGTTCCAAATCCAAGCCGACATTGTTTTGGCACATCAGGCACCATGCACCTGACTCTTCAGAGTACTAACTTTGCAGCAATCGTATAAAGACATCAACTTGTTGGAGTTGGAGATTCGAGCCATTAAGATACATTTTAAATGATATCTATCCACCTTGAAACTATTGATCATAGTACTGTGAACATTATATCACTAATGTTAAAAGCAAAATAAAATAATCCATCAAATTCCCACTAATTCCAAATTTTAAATTTTAAATGTGAGAGGCTCAGTCAAAGTTAGATGGAATCGTTGATTATGAGGCTCTCTCTGTCCGTGTCCAATACATAGGTACAAAAGTAAACAACTTTAACCCGCGCCACATTGCGCATGGAATATATATATATATATATATATATATATATATATATAGAGAGAGAGAGAGAGAGAGAGAGAGAGAGAGAGAGAGAGAGAGAGAGAGAGAGAAGCATGCATATCACAAAGCACAAGCAGAATGAATGGCCCTGTCTTAGAGCTGTAAAGAATATGAATTATTGGAAAGATGTTTAAATGGTGTCTAATTATTAGTAACAAAAGTCAAAAGAAGTCCAAGAAAAAATGTAGAGTGCAAATGCATCTAGTATCTCTTTATCAGGAATTATAACAGCTAGGTGGGTGTAAATATGCTGTTGGCTGAGGTGGTGCTACGTGTATCAATGCTCTAGTGTTGCTTTGGAACCAATTTATATTTACATGTTCACCTTTTTTTCATTTTAGAAAAAAATAAATATAGATTCACAATGTAAAATAAATCTAATCACATGTATGTTATTACGTATGATGTGTTTATTAACTTTTACAATAACTTATAAGTGATAGGTTTAATTATCTATTTAATTTTTATAATTTTTAAATTTATTATTTTTAGTCCTTATAATTAATAAGTGTATTTTTTAATCCTTAAAATTTATATTTTAATTTTTAAAAGATCTTTGTTGTTAAAATTCTTTGATTAATAGTCATCTTTTGAAAATTTAAATTTTAGGAACCAAAATATTTATTTATTAACTATAGGGACTAAAGAAAATAAGTTTAGAAATTATAAAGATTAAATGAGTAATTAAACCTAAGTTATATTAATAATTATTTGTGATTAACTCATAATGTACAATTATTTTATTTTAGCTGCAAAGTAATCAGTATATAACTATCATTTTTTTTTTCAATTTCTCCCTTTTCTTCACCAACATTCACCCCAATGTGGGTGAACATAATCACTACTCTAACTTTTTTACCAGTAAGGTATAATTTTTTTTCATTTTTTTTTCATATGGGGTATATTTTACACAAAATTTTTCAAAAATTGTAATAAGTGTTACAACTTTTAAGTTAAAAGTGTAACATCTGTTATGATTTATTATTTTTATTTTTTTAATGGAAGTCATAAAATTATTTATGATTTCAATATAATTTTTTTTATTTACAACCTCAAAGTTGTTAAGTTTTTTTTTTTAATTTTATGACTTCAAAGTCTTAAGATTTTTTTTTTAACCAATGACTTCAAAGTCGTAAATTTTGTTTTTATTTATTTATTTTTATTTTTATGACTTTGAAGTCATTTTGTTTTTTATTTTTTTTTATTTTTTTATGTTTAAAGTTTTTAATTTTAGAATATTTTATTTAATTTTATTTTCTTTTTTTTCAATTTTTTTTAAATTAAATAATTTTATTTATTTAATTATCAAAAAAGTATAATATATTTTAAGTAAAAAACATTAAAAAATATATGACATATTAAAATAAAAATAATAATAAGTCAAATTAAAACTATTTATTTAGTAATTAAATAAATAAAAATATTTACAATTTTTTTAAAAACTTGAAAACAAAACAAAAAGTAAAATACAAGTAAATAAAAAATTTTAAAATTAAAAACTTTAAACGTAAAAAAATGACTTTAAAGTTGTAAAAAGAAAAAAAAACTTATAACTTTAAAACTGTAAGTTAAAAAAAATAACTTATGATTTAAAGTTGTAAAATTAAAAAAAAAATATATATATAATGACTTTAAAATCGTAAATAAAAAAATTACATTGGAATTATAAATAATTTTATGACTTTAATTATAAAAAAATAACAAATTAATAAATAATAAGTTATAATACCTATTACAATTTATCCCATTTTATGAAATAATTTAAAAAGTATCCCTATATGAAAAAAAGGGAAAAATTTACCCCTTAATGATAAAAAAGCCCACTACTCTTTTATGACAGAGAGATCACATCTGCCAAATACGCAGGATGAGCTTGGTAGGTGTTGGGGGATGCATGCATAATTGAGACTAGAAAGTAGAAAGCAACCTCGTCCAATGAGTTTCAATTTCTTTGTCTGCCTCCCAAAAATCAAATGGTCCCACCATGATATAAGTGATCACATGAAGGAGAGAGAGACACAGAAACACAACAGGTAACTAAGCATAATTTGATTCTAAAAAAAGTACAGGGAGCTGTGTATGCATTTTTTTTTCAGTGAATGTGTGATTAGAGTTGGCCCAATTCAAATACAACGGCTTAAAGGGTAACAACCATGAAGAGTCCTCCAGAGATCAAGCTCTTCAATTGTCTTTCACATCAATTTAATTTCTTAATATTTAAACTGCACATTAATTTACACTTTTTAAATTTAATTTCTATTTATTCTTAGTATAAAATACTTAACATTATCAACTAATCAAAATCATGATAAGTATGATTTTGAAGATAGTCACTGGAAAAGTTAGTAGACGAATTGTTTTTACCAAGTTTTTCACTTATTTAATCTACTAAATATTATCTTCTTTTTATGTTTAGTTTCTTTTCAAACGTCTGGAAAAGAACTCTAATGATAAAATTAGTACTTATTTGAGGTGTATATGCAGCTATGAAATATCGACATGGATACCGGACACGACACGGATATGAACACATGGACACCTGTAATGTCTACAATATAGAACATAGTAAGGTGTCGTGTCGGTGTTGGACACTGACACAGACGCGTGTCAGACACCAAACACGACAAGGGATTGGAGTATCCGTCTTTCATAGATATGTAGTGAATTCAATGTTAATTACCTTCCTCATGCCTCTATGCCTGCTATATGGGAAACTCTTTCAGGTTAAAACTTATATACTACTATACTATATTGCATATTTTTATATTTTTTCCGTTTGAATTTTTCAAATCATCTTTTGGTCCCACTATTTTAATGTTTGGTATCGTGGCATGCTCCCTCTTTTCTGGGGTTAAAGCTCATTCGCCATTTCATTGTCGGCATTCACCAAATCGATGAGCCTTGCTTTTCGTTAGTCTCTCTCCTTATTATAGATTTAGTATATGAAAGGTAAAGTGCTTTCTATTAGAGATATTCAATTCAATTAGCCTTTTTTTTTTTTTTACAAATGCAAAAAATTCTCCCATAATCATCTTATGTTGTTTTCACTTGTACATACTTTCATTATATTATTTGCTTGATTTCCATGAAAAATAAACATGGGAGGGGGAAGAGACCAAAGCAAGAAGGGAAGAAGGATATGACCCAGGTATGGGTAGTCCCCTCAAGCATATCATGTGAAGCTTTTGTATTTTTTTTTTATCTGTAAGAGGAATCAAAGACAGGTATAAAGAGATTTACAATAACTCATGTACATTATTCAATTAACTGAACTAAACCCCAAGTTTAAAATAGAAGAATAGAGTGAATAATGTTAATGAAGTAATTTTCTAGTTATCAAATACAAACTTCCACTTGAACCATCCAACTATCTCAATACCTGGGAGACCCAAATCAGACCACCTAAACATGTCTGATGTCCATTTTGTAATAACAAGAACTCTAAATTGAACCCAATTCGAAGTTCAAACCACGAGTAATAAAAAGGAGAAAACTTAGGTACAAAGCCTAAGTTATTCTAAAAAAAATGTATTATAAAGTGTGTTGTTAGCATTATTCTAAAAATAAATATATAACTTGACTACTTATCTGAGATCAATGTGAGAAATTCAGTATTGAAAGAAACTGTAAACTAATTAATATCATCCAGACTATATCTCCAAGAAATAATGAAACCATAAATAAAAAATAACATCTCTAATGTATGTACAAAGAAATCCTAAGAAAACAGAATCAAGAATAAACTAACAAACAAGATAGCAACTAGTGAGGGCATCATCAAAGAAGAGGCTGAAGAATTAACTATCTGAACGATAAAATTGCAAGTGGGTGTTGAGATATTATCCGTTGTAAGCTTGGCCAAACCTTGAAAATTGCATGCCATGGGGTTCTGATTTTGCACTTGGAAGTACATATTGAACGCGTAAGAGGCATTCCCATTTGCATCCAAATTGTTGCACGAAGAACCATATCCAAGCGCGGTGCAATCTCCAAAGGTGCAAGCATAGTTAATGTTATCTGGAAGTTTGCTGAGATCCTTGGCATCAGGATTAAACATGCACCACCTAGGAGCAAGATATTTCACGTTCTGTGCACCTATGAGAAATTTGTTTTGGTTCTGACCAGAAAGGTCCATTGGAAACTTAGGTTGTCCATCGTATCTGAATATTCCCCAATGGCGTTCGAAGTTTCCTGGCGCAATGCTCTTGGCATCCTCGTCGATGAGTCCAAATAGATAAACTTCAATGTATCCAGGGCGGCGTGGGGTGCCTCTATTTGCTGCAAGCCTTGGCAGAAGGCCATTATAGAATCTCAAAGCATTGCCTGCGTTGGCATTCTTGTCCCCTTCAGTAGGCCATCCTACTTCTCCCACCAAAATAGGCAGGTCCCCAAACCCAACTGATTTGAGAGCAGCAACCAAGGTATCAAAATTTGCATCAAAGACATTGGTGTATGGAGTACCGTTATCGTTTACCGGATTGTCCACACCGTCGAAGAAGGCATAGTTGAAAGGAAAATCGTCGTTACCATAAAGGCTCAAGAAGGGGTAAATGTTCACGGTAAATGGGGCACCATTCTTGCTGAGAAATTGCACTATCTGTGTCATGAGACCACTGATATCAGGCCTAAATATTCCTGCAGAAGGAACAGGATTACTCTCTGGAGACTGATACACATCAGCATTTAAGGGCACTGTAGCCTTTATTTTGTCTCCAAGACCTGCTTCATTAAGGGCATTTTGAATGTTCTGCAGTGCAGGGAGGGTGATATTCAAGAATGAATTGTTGTAGGATTTTAAAAATGGCTCGTTCCCGACCGCTACATACCTACAAGAGAATATAGATAAGTATGCATAAATCTACATTTAAATTGGTCAAAAGAGGGAAATCAACAAAGAGAGTTTGGCAGGGAAAGAAAATATAAATTTCATTGTAAATAAATATTTCCAAAATCAAAATTGACAAAAGGGTTTTCACACCAGGAGGACAGTATTAATGCTTTAGTGCTTCCTGCTAAAGGTGTCAGTGATATATATTTGTGAAGAATTGCTTGGAACACCATTATTTGAGAGCTTGACCAATCCAATGACTAAAACAGACTCTACCAATGTTGCTACTTATGCTATAGCCAAGATCCTAAGCCTAACATAGCTCCAAATTATTCCCAACAAAAATACTTAACAAGTTTGCTTAACAAGGACAAAAAATAGCATCACAAGAGAAGTTGATACAAATAATTTCGGATTTCCATCCAATAAAGTATAACAAGTGGCATTTAATAATAATAGGCAGGCAGTTTGCATCTAAATGTTCAACAAGTCTCATGAAACTACGAAAATATCATTTTTAACCCCTAAACTTCTAGCAGCCTTAAAATTATTAAAATTTCTCATTAACCAATGCAAAAGGAAAAACTGGAGAACTGCAAGCCGCAGCACCAACAAGCATGCCCTATATAGTGTGTTTGTTTATACGTTTTCACACTTTCCAGTGCAGTTCATTGTGACTGCAACAAATTGATGTATTCAACATTCAAACAGAGGCTTAAGTTCTCATTGTTCTGTTAGGGATCTTGTCTAAGGCTTGGTATCAGTTATTTAATACCCCCCAAAAAAATACACACAAAAAACAATATTCTCTTCCCCTAAAATAATACATAAGCATACAAAATTCCTGACATTCATGGATTACTTGCAAAGATTAATAGAAATTAGGATAGATGATAAGACAACTATGTTAGAGAGAACTTTGACACATTAATATATCTCCCCCCCTAAATAATCCTACCTCCTCCGTTTCTTTTTATAAGAAAAAAGTTATAGAGTACTTTACATTATAAAAAGAAACTTATCAATCACCTCCTAAAACGGCAAAATTATTCTTGGAACAAATATCCTTCTCTTCAGCCACATACAAAGTTACAAAGGACTTATCAGGCATCACTACCAAAAAAAAGGATCTAATTCTAGGGAATCGCCCAATCCATAGAGCTTCCCTGATTAAAAAAAAAAAGAAACTTTTGGTTCACTTTTGAAAGATTCGTTTCACACTTTTCTATGTTCGGTCCCTAATCTCATCTGCAAAAAAAAAAAAAATACATAATATTATTCATTATTCTCTCCTTATGTGAATGATAATAGAACACAGGGCATCCAATATTTTCCATAAGGAGAAACATTAGCAGGCCACCATGAAGCATAATCAATGCAGGAATTAGAACGAGCCAGACATAAAAATTCCCCAAGAAATCCAACACAAAGAATCAAGGACCATGCATCAAATACACGTGATCAAAATGCCAAAACTAAACCAACAAGAAACAACCATATCTTTTACCAAATATAACCTCTAAACTTCATACAAAAACACAATCAAAGAAAGAAAGACCAATTTACATAACAGATTTAGAATAACAATAACTAATGCAGTCAACTGAAATTGAAATTTTTTGTTGCAAAACTCACTTGACATTAACTCCTCCATTGAAGTTGTAACGTGTGACATTTTTCTTGACCCATTGTTTGGCCCTGCCATAGTCATTCATCTCAGCAAGCTGATTATTAGGGATAGCCACCATGACTTCAATCCCAGTCCCAGCCAAAGCACTCATGGTGGAGTCATCTGAATCAAAAAGCTTCACTTTCTTAATCCCATTATCCTTCAACATCTGAACCACTGTGTCTGGTGGCAACTTGTGGGTTGCTTGAGTTCCCCAATTCACACCAATCCCTTCCACACTCAAACACATCAACCCCACCACAAAAATCCATCTCAAAACCCAGTTTTTCTCCATTGCAATAGCAACAAAAAAAAAAAAAAAACTTTCCCTCACAAACAAAGAAACACAAGAATGAAGAAGAAAAAAGGGTATGCAAAAATGGCTAAATGAACAGAAACGGAAACTCTCTTGTTTCTATATGGATGGAGACAGAGGGTGCAAGAGAAAGGAACCGTTTTTGAAAGTAGGGTTGGAAGAATCAGCGAAAATTTAGCAACTTTATCACACCCCACGAAGCCACGATGAATGAGACGGTGATGATAGTCTAAAGGATCAAGCAATCAAGAGAGGAACTATTATATAAAAGATCAAAATTGAACAAAAAAAAGATTGATTTAACAATATTTATAAACAAAAACCCATAAAAAAAAAAAGAATAGCTTATTCTTTTTTTTTTCCTCTCCCTGTTCTCTTATTGGTCTTGTTTGTTCTATCACAAAGAAAAAGAGAGGGCAGAGAATGTGATGTCCAAAACCCAGATGGACAAAAAGCAACCCAGTTTCTTTTATCTTCTTGTGAAGAAGGGAGAGAGAGAGAGAGAGATTAAGGAGTAAGAAGAAAAACTATGGAACTTGTGAAAGGGAAAGTGGGGTAGTGAAAATATATGAATGATAGAGACAAATTCCCTTACGCTTTTTTAATTATTATTAATTAATTATTTTGGGGCAACCATAACCGCTGTTCAAGATAGCTATAACGGCTATCACTTGAGAAGCTCAGAAACCAAGTGAAAAAACAAAAAGGGAGAGAACAATTGTGAAGAGTAAAGTAGAAGGAATAAAGTCTGAAGGAGAAAGGTATAATCAATAATCATAATCAAATTAAAGACTATAAACCTAAAGGTCGGAATAGTGGGTGAAAGATTTGGTTGCATTCATATAAGGATCCAATGAGTTGAGAAATACTTATGATCCATGAAAAAATAAATTAAATTAGAGTTTTTAACTTTTTATGTTATTGGTTAGAGGATGACGGAAGCCTTTTTGGTTGAAGGAAGGACCAAAGGAATGACGTTGGCATGGGAATAGGAATTTATTTAGTTTTATTTTGAAAGTGTTTTCATACTTTAGTTAAATTAGAGTTTAATTTTTAATAGAATTATATGTATCTTTTACTAGATACGTTTCTGTATTTGCATCTTATATTAATAGAGAAATATTTTGGATGAAGATATTGTAATCTTTTATTTATTTCCATCAACACTGTTTTATATCTTTTATCTTTCTTTTTTTTGTTAAAAAAATATCTTTTATCTTTTTGATAAATTATGATATAACGAAATTACATGTAATATTGATGTCTTTTTTAATTATGCGATTATTTTAAATATTTAAATTAGAATAAAGTTGCCTTCTATAAAAGATATATGTAATTTTAAGAAGAATATTCGCAATACACATTCTAATATTTCAATATATCTGTTATTATTAATTAAAATTTATTAAAAATTACAAAATTAAGGTAAAGGTTTATTAAATATGAGATTTATGATTCTTAATAAGAAAATGATATCTTAAATACTTTTAGAGTGTGTTTGGATAGAGAATTTTAACTGAGAAAAGTAAATTATCAGGAAATTTAAATTTTTGTAATTTAAAATTCATTTGTTTGGATATTTTTTATGAAGAATTTAAAATTTTAAAATTTTAAAACAGAATTTTAAACAACTAAAAATTTGAAATTTCAATTTCCTGAGCTCGGATTGTTTTTCTTTTTATCCGTATGGTCATAGTTTTATTACACGCATTAATTAAGATTTTTTTTTTCTTTGAAATGCTTGTAATAATTAATAAATGTATTAGATACAAAATTATATAAATTTAATTAAGTTTGTGATAGGTAATAGCCACTCCAGATTATATGTTATTATAATAGATTACATGTATTTAAAGATAATCACGTGTCATGAAAATTAATAGTTCTAGGTTATTGCAATTATGAGAAGACCAATTTTTGTGAACCTGTTGAGATTTATGTTTTAAAAAATAATAATATCTCTTACAACAATTGGCTTATTTCATTGAGAATCACAAATTCAATTTTACACGTAGACTACACGTGGGAAGAATCGGATCCCAACAATTACTAGTTTCTGTTCTTTAAATGAGAGTCTTGTAACAAAATTAAAAGTACAAAAAATTGTTGGAAAACAATGAATATTTTTTCCGAAAAATAGTTTATTTTTTATTAGAAATTTAAAAAAAAATGAGAAAAAAAAGAGAGAATGAGAGGATAAGATTAGCTTAGGCCACAGGCCACATAACATAACTTGACAGATAGATAACTTCAATTCCATTCCAATATCTAACATCATTCATAGATACTACTCGCATTGCTGGCTCCTGTATCACATCCACACATATGGATTATGAAGTGCATGATTGTTTTTCAGTTGCACATGAATATTCGGAGCAAAATAAAATTTACAAAAACATTTAGATTATTTTGTTTTTGTAAAATTAAATTTGTGAACCATTAAATTTATTTTGAAATTCGTGCATCATATCTTAAATCGAAATTCAAATATGCACGAAATTTGTTAGTGTTACGGGTTTACGACATTTCTTCGTTGCAATAATAACCAAAACGCGTTTACCTGCATGGAGTCAAAAGGGTTAAACATAGAAGAAAACTAGTATTTAATTAATATTTCAATGTCAACAAAGCCAGATTTATCACTCCCAGTCTGTTTTTTTTTTAATTGTAACAATCAACAATCCGAGTAAGGATTTAGGATTTAGTTTCAAGTTCAGTAGATAATTAAATGTTCAAGGCATGCAGATTAATTTTCAAAGATTTTGAAAAGGAAGGAGCGTCCCTTTGAAAAGCAACCTAAAGGAGTTAAAAGAGAAAAACAAGAAATCAATTGATGCGGGTGGTACAAGTGTCCAACAATCAACCGACAATTTTGAAAAAAGTGACACTTGTGGACAATTTCACTTTCATGGACTTAGTTTGACACAGGTAATTATATGAACCTAGAAAGTTTATTAGTCACTTGTCATTCAATAACTCATCAAAATGTCTAACGCTGCTATTTTTTTTTTTTACATTAATGCTGCTATTATTAGTGCAGTAGATTACTGTATTGAACACTTTCTCGCCCTAAAATCATTATCATTATTTACATTTTACACAAATTATCTGTTTCGAACTTAAGTGTACATATATTGTTATTATTGGAACAAATCTTCCAGTGGAGGCTAAGGAACAAAAGTTGTTTAGGTTTTAATAATAACGTTAATGTTTAGGCTTCAAATCTGCAGGTATAGTTAGGGTTCCTGATGTATTGTTCATTTAGATACTTGGTTGACTATCACGATTTTATTCTTATAAAATACAATTCGATAAATTGAGAGGAAAGAGTTTTTATAAATTACAACTTCAACTATTAAATAATATGAGACTTTGTGATTATTAAAACACTAACCTTAAAAAAAAGTATCTGTTTAGTTAGTTACTTTTTTTCCAACTTACAAGAAATTTTGTTGAAGCCTTTAAGTGTAAAACTAATTTTAAGATGAAAAGTTGAGTTTGTTCCTCTCACAATCACAAGAGTTAGGTATGAATCCTAAGCATTACATAAGCTTTTTCAAGAGAAATATAAGATTGATTTAATAGTAAAGTGAAAAGGGAATGGGAGAGAGATCAAGGATTCAAATTCTCAACTAACAAAAACTAACAATATTAACAACTAACATTTACCGATAAAAATAAAAAATAAAACATAGGAATTTCCTACCGTTGAACTGTGAGATTTAAAACAACGATAAATGTTAGTGTATGGATGGAGAAAGAAAAGTTGTTTTAAGAGAGGAAAGTTAATGTAGGAGAAAGTTAATATATCCATGCTAAATGAGAAGTTTGCCCATTGTTAGGGAAGTTACCATATTAGACATTACCAGACAACAATAAACAGCATGAAATAATAACGTTGCACTTTTACAGATAAACAAAAGCAACTTGAGACCAACTATTACCAACAGCATGAAATAATTATGGGTTTGGTAGTTTACTTGTGATTATGATCTTATTTTGATACTCGAGCAAGCGGAAGGAGTAAGGAATTAGGAAAATTTTCTTTGTGCACCCAGTGTTTTCCATATACATTCAATACTTTTTCATTTTTTCAATGGCCCATACAGAATTATTAAAATTTTTAATGTATATTTAATACACATATAAATTTACATAATAAATTTTGTGACAATTAATTTTGTTCTAATATATTTAATGCACCAAAATTGATTGTCACAATTTATTATGTAAATTTACATGTGCATTAAATATACATTAAAAATTTTAATGTTACATATAATAATATTAATTATTTTATAACATAATTGATCTATTAGTTCCATTGATTAGAACGTCATGTTAATAATCTAAAAGTCACAGGTTCAAATCCTACATGAGTAATTAATTTGTAAAATATTTTTAAAAAGAATTAAAAAATCTGTAATCGTAAGCTTGTGGATTACGAATCCATAAGTTTACCAAGGGTAATTTTGGAAAAATAAAAAAGTGTTGGGTGTACAAGAAAATCAGTGGGTGCACAAAGAAATTCTCAAAACTAGGGCACAATCTGCAGTAGCCCAAAAAAAGGAAATAAATAATTAGCATGCTTCAAAATGATATAAAAGTATTAATTTATATAACATAAACATTCAAAGGATAATGTATAGCATACTTTTAAATTTAAATTTTATTTTATTTTAGTGGGGGTGTGGGATTTCGGTCCCTCCCCTTAATTTGAATTGTCTTAATCTGCCAACGACAACCCGCTATCAGTTGGTCTAAACAAGGACGAACAACTCCAATAAGAACACTTATCCTTAAAACAGCAAACACGGGCAAGAATATATTTTCCTCGAAAACGGGTTCGAAACTACGTACAAGAAAAATTATAGAAGAAAATGTTCAAACTGGGATGTAATCCATCATTTTTTTATTTAAAATATAAAAAATAACATTCTACGCATGTTTTCGTCGGTTGGTATTGATTAGACGATGATCAGGCAAAATTCAACTCGGACATGATTAAGATTTTGATTATTATGCTAATCAACTCTAAGTTTTTGAATAAAAATAAAGCTAAGCTCAATTTATAATTTGGTAATCTGCCAATGCAATTTCAATATAGACCCTTATTCGGATCTTAAAAGAAAACAAAACGACAAGATCGTATTAAACTGAGAAATTTGTTACGAAGAAACATTTTTTGTTGGGGGTCATTACAAATACGGTTTTAATATTTACTTAAATGTTAGCTGAATCTATTCCTTGACTTGCATAAAACCATGAACCCATCAAAGATATTTAACTCGTTAAACAATGAATAAGTTGTTATAAACTTCCAAGTACCAAAATTGATTCTTAAAAAAAAAATAACCCTCATCAATTCGGCTTGTGCCATCTTATCTTCAATTATAATTTGATTGTATGTCCAAACTTTTCTCTATTTGACAGTCACATTCAAACAAAGTTAATACATACCTCATCAATCTTCCCTTATTTTATCTTCACTTTAATCATATTTTCTTTCCTTTCAGTGTCCCTAAACAAGTTGAATAAGCAATCAGAGCTCAAATACAGACAAGATTAAAAGAAAAAATGTACATGTTTTAATCCTTGCAAACAGAGTATCAACCTAGGACAATTAGCATAAAAAACTAAATACAGAGGCACTGCTGTGACAAAGAACTGCAGCCTAATAACTTGCTAGTCACGATGTGCATTGAATAAATAACTTTCTAGTCAACAGTTCCAAACATATTTCGCAATACCCGGAAGGACATGGGCTGGCATTGATTAAAACCAACAAAACAATGTTTTGTAAAGCAGACTACCAATGTTTGTGAGGATAATGAGCCTATTAGCCAAAATGAGATGCGACACACGAACAGAGATTTGGAAGGGTCAATAATAAACGACATTCAGACCCAAAGAATCACTAATGCTCTCAAAAAAAGCACGGATCAAACTGTACATAGATATCTTCAAATAATAACTAGACTGTGTAGCAAACATTGGTAAATATGGGAAATCAGTCATACTTTTTGACTTTTCTAAATGTACAGCATTTCTCCAAATAATACAAAATGTAGATACCAGATTATGCATAAACAGGAAAAAAAAAAGGTGAAATATGCTTCAACTGCATAAATAACTACCATTAATTTTTCTTTCTTCAATATTTCTCTTTTTTGGGACTTATACCGGTAATTGTCATTTTAAAAATTGAAAGATGATAATAATTATAAACATTTCTAAAAATAGAGTCTGTAGGCAGAATAGCTGCCCTAGGACAATAAAGATTATAAACTTGACCAAATTGTTACTTTCAAATCTTTACCTGAAATTTATTCTAATTAACTAGTCTTTAAAAAGTTTAATAAATTTAATCACATTTTTCTTCCATTACATTTGTATTGGATTTTATTAGACTAGACTTCAAAGGTAAAACTAGCTTATCAGCCTAATAAGAAAATATTCCAATAAATTAAGCAGCAAAAGAAATATAAGAACCAAGAAGACATGTAGTTACCAGATGGCATCTTCTATACAAGAAGATCATCTTCAAGATAATTATACTCAAAAGTGAATTCAGTCTTGATTCTTTGACACCTGAATAACCACATCAAGATACAAACAAGTCAGCAGAAACAGAAGTGCAAAATCAAACAATGTATGGTATTGTTCACATATATGCTAAAATTAATAAATTATGACTGCAAATATCAGGACCTATATGTTTACTCAACATACCATCCATGTTGCATGTCATCATTTGCAATATGGAAATCAAAGTACACATAAGTTCCCTGCTCATATTCATCGGTTGCAACTTTGGGCTCTTCATGCCGCTGAAACCATGTGTTATACTTTCGGTGGTATCTCCAAGACTGCTTCTTTAACTCCTTTGCAGCCAAATATTGTTGGTAAGTATTCTGCAGAAAAAAATGGATATAAGCCCACATGACAGAAAAACACAATAATATTAATCACAGAGAAAGTTCAGGTACCTGTTGATAATAAAATGCAAAGAACAGAGTATCAGTACCAAATGGTTCAAGACCAACCCTCTCCCAAAAAGCAGGATTATTAACAATAGGTGCCTGTACTTGAGGATAGCTGGGAGGTGTAATTGCTGGGTGCTTCTGCGTAACCAAAGAAAAGGGGGGGGGGGGGGGGGGGGGGTTCATCAATGAGCATGTAATAGATTATTTAATAGATTATTCAATGAGCATGAGGGTGATTATAACTAGCAATTCATACAGGAGTGTAAGTCCTGGGACGTTCCGAGTCTTTGGGTAGTGGAATTTTGAAGTGGGCTGCCTCAAGCATTTGCAAATTATATAATTGATCACGCACTCCACCAGAACTAACATTCGACCCACTAAAATTATCACCAATGGCTCCATGCTCAGCACCATTTCTTCTTCCAATGACACCAAGGTTGCCAGTTAGTTGATTAGATTGTAATGGTTGGCCAGGAGACAAATCAATATCCCTGGAAGTTTGAGCAGATTCTGGAAGAGAGGCAGACACTGCTGCCTGCAGCATCAACAACAAATAGTCAACCCAGATCATCCTTGAATTATAGTGCATGCATGCGTGTGTGCGTGTGTGTCAGTGTGCATGTGTAATGTCAATCAAAATGCATATTTTGCTATCAGAAAATCAGGGAAGTCATAGTCATTTCAACTCAGCTCATACCTCTCATCAGCTTAACTCATTAAAGGACTACAATAGAGCTGGTCAACTGGTTATCAAATCAGATGCTATCTAAGTAATAAATTTGCTCACGTCTAACAACTAAATGGGAGAAGAATAAAAAATCTCCATGTATGCATGTGTTCTCTCTGCTCCCTTCAAATATATTTACAGATTTTATATTTTACTACAGTCTAAGAAAGAAATTGATCATGATTACAAGTGCAATTTATTGTAGTTCATTTCATAGGCCTACATAATTGAAAGACTAGGAAGGTCGACCCACTGGTTTTCCCCAGCTTATGATCCCAGGATTTATTTATACAATATACGATGTATTACTAGCACAGAAAAAGTAGGAAATATTAAAAAAAACATGGATATATGCTTCTGCAACTTATATAAGGGAGTAAGATATATGTTCAAGAATAAAACAAAAAAGGAATTAGTCAACATACAGGAGAATCTACAGTATATGCTGATTTTGAATCATCTTCATTTATGAGATTCTTGCCAATCCCAGTGCTAGCAATAGATTCTATTGTTGAATCATCAGGGAAATTCTGATGCTGCTGCTGTTCTTCAATCTTAGAATTGCCAACATCTGCATAATACAAATAGTATGATATAACCATCTCATAATAACAACAACATTGATATTTGGTATTCTTTTTATCTTAAACAATTATATTCTTATAATAAACGTGTCCATATATTGAACTAGATATTGATTCAGTCATTCCAGTAATATTTTAATCCACAGCCCAACAATACAGATATGTTATGATTGTTATTCCTGGTTGACTAGCTAGACCTTAAAACTAACACCTCTTTGATATTTATTTATTGGAGGGCAGGGGGCTGAAAAAAATAGTTTCCAAAAACAATATTTACCACAAAGGTAAAAATAACCACATTTTTTACAGGAGAGTCATCACCTTTTTAACCTTCATCATTCATGATAAAAAAAACTTTTTATCAGGCATTACTTTTTCAAATCTTCCCTTTTTTAGATAACGGGAATTTAGCAAAACATTAAATGTCTTCAGTATTGATTGCACAATAACCACGGCTGAATCATATATGTGTAGGAAATTGGGAACCGCCTAGATAAAATCTTACTATCTAAGCACACCGTTCTTCAGCAAAACACAACTAGTATATGAGACACAAAACATAGACGCATCTTTAGAAACACCTGGCATCAATGGCTGTTGACTAGAGGGGGAATGGACAGGATTGGGTGGCTGCTGTAGTGAAGCAGAAGAAATACCACCAAGACTTGTGGACTGGACCCCAAGTCCAATACCAGATTGAGAAGAAACAGATGAGCCATGAGAGTTAAACTGCACAGATTGCACTATGTCATACAAAATATATTTTTCTGATGCAGAAGAAATGAGGTTATACAAGGAGTTATAACTTATATATTATCATTCAACACAAAAATAAGCAATTAATCAGATTAAGTTAATTCATAGAGAAGAAGAGTACATCTGAAAGAAAAACTGAAAATGAAAACAAAATCTTCAAGAAAAATACCATTAAATTAAAATACGTGAATTAACAGTAATGTCATATTTACTGATACCGTGTGCAACTCAATCACACCACTATGAAAATTTTAATTGTACTCGACGCTACAGGATGAAATGCCAGGTGATTTGGGATGATCCATGAATTCACATTCTACCATGAGCACACAAAATTCTTTCCTTTAAATTCTATTTTTTCCAAAGCAAGCAGAAAAGGTCTTAACTTTTCCATTTCTATAAGTAGGATTCATAATTCAGTAATACACTTGTCATCAGACAAATTACCAGGCAGTAAACTAAAACCAACAGAAAAGGAAAAATATGAATTTTCTTCCTTTTCCCCCTTCAACTTTCTCCATCATTTAAGGTAGAGAAACATAGAAAACAAAAAATTGAATTCAAATTTAGCTTGGAATATTATCAAGAGGGTCAAAGCTTAATATTAGAAGAACATGCATGAAATGCATGTTTAGGCTAGACAACTCAATTTTGTTGGACATAATGAATCTTCCAATAAAGAACCAATAAGCAAAGTGAAGACAAATTTGATACACAAGAAGCACCTGCTGCAAAAGGGGATTTTGCTGCTGGGCAGAAAACTGCTTATGGTTTCCCCCAACAAGAGAAGGCATATTAAGAAGGGTACTATGCCCTTGTTGCACTTGCTGATACTTCTGCAAAAACTTTTCCCTTTGATCAGGAGCTATTTCAGTTCTTCCACGAAGCTGGCCCTGAAGTATTGATAATAAACAAGTCCCTTCAATTATAATAATTTTACATATCCAACAAAATACACAGGATAAGGATGATACTTTCATTCAACCTAGCAATAACAATATTGAGTGAAGTTATTGTAGTGATCTGACCAGTACTGGAATCCACCCATATGTAGTTATCCAACTATGCATCCATATAATTATTTTCCATGTAAATGCATTCATGCACATATAGATAGCATAAGCATATATATTATATTAGTGGAAGATCACCAAAGCTATTAAATCAAGCATGAAATAAAAAGAAGTTATCACATGACATCAGAAATGGTATTTTAATCCAGACTATAAGATAAAATAGCTCTAACGATCACCAATCTTCTATCATGATAAATCAATCAACCAATGTATATATAAATGTTAGAAAATTATATAGTTCTAAAGCAATGAATATTCTACAGTTATCAACACATGTGACTATTATATGAATGTGGAAACTGACAATGTATTTTCATTCTTAGGGTACTCAATATGATATGACATGCCATAACCAACCAATAAATAAAATAAAATAAAGTTATGATGATTTGGTATGACCAAATTTCATAAACAAAAGATTGATTCTAGATTTCATATGCTCACACAAGTTAGATTTCAGCTTTAATTTTAATCCAAAACCTGATATATTGGTATGCTATTGCAGGAACAAACTAAACAACAGCGAATAGTATAACACAATTTAATTGCAAGTAATTTTCTAATAAACATAAACGAAGATCATACTTTGAAACCACAAACAACTAGCAACCAGTACAGATTTCTTCAAATAAATTGCAACTAAAAACAGTAACTGCTAATGCATAATTTTGGAGGGAGTAACTAACCAACGGTTGACACTTCAGGTTCCAAAAATCACCAAAACGAACATAGCGAAAAAATAATAGCAAAGCAAAAGAAAACTTACTGCATCATTCTGATTCTGAAAGGGACTTCCAGGTCTCCATTGCATGCCAGGAACCCCAGAAGGGGAGAAAACTCTCCCGGCTGCGGCTTCATTAACAGTACTAGAGTCAACTGAAACAATTCCATCATTAGCCTTTGCAGCCTGAGGCAAGATCAATCTATTACTTAGCGGGGATACAAGAGGCTGCACCATCCCACTACTTCCAAGTCTATCATCAGCTCCCATTATGTTCCTTTTAGCTATTTCAGAGGCTGAAGAGACTGATCCAAGGGCCACATTGCTAGAAACCATGTTTCCAGAACCAAGAGGAACGCTGGCTGTTGCTTGATTTGATAGGCTGTTTCTGTCCCTCAAAAGTGTTGCATCAGAAAGTGATGGAGACGGTCTCCGGCTAGGGAAGCTATTAATATCTTCTTCCTTTGTAGAGGTAGACTGATTTACAGATGATGAATTGGTAACATTAGTATTCTCTAAGACATTCCGCACAGAATTTGAACTAGGTAGGGCTGCAACAGGTGCACCAGACAAGTTATGACCAGAAATATTCACGGAAACAGGAGTTGCATGGTTGCCAACAGGAGTTGAAGTAGCAGAACTAATTCCCCCACTTTTAGGAGGTGGAGTTTTGGCAACAATGTCAGAATTGCTATCCTGGGACTCTGTGTCATCAGCTTGCTCCTGGACAGAAGTATCCTGATGATTAGAAATCAGTCTCCAGGATTGGGAATTAACAATAACGTTTATCTATTTAAATGACATCCAATAAGAATGCATCTTTTCTTCCCTTTAACTACTAATTAGGTAAAATGGTAATCAGCCACATGTAAAAACTTCGTACCCCATTGCCCGGAGGCTCTTCGCTATGCGAAGGTATGGGGGAGGGATTATGGGGGAGGGATATTGTACGCAGCCTTACCCTTGCATATGCAAACATATGCAAAGAGACTTACTGAAAATCCAATCATGATCCCATTGCTAAGAATAGTTATTCTTAACAAAGTGCTATTAGATGCATCATCAAAAATTGCTTAATTTGGGTTATCAAGTGCTAATTGTAAATTGAATTAAAATAACTTTGATAGCTTTATTCATGTTGTAAGTATATAAATCCTTTAAATCATGTTCCTTAAGTTATTTATCCTTTTGCTACACCATATTACAATGCAGTACCCCTACCAATAAGCCTGTAAATTTAATCTTAATTACCAGCTAATTGTAACAAAGAAAATGAATTTACATATCAGCACAGCTGAGTTCACTATTTATCATCACTGCAAACCATCCAAATACAATTGGAGGGGGAGTAAAATCAACCTCATTTACACAGAAATATCTAACAGGAGCATCCAAGCAGAAAAAAATAAACTACATTAAAGTAAGAACCCCACAGAAGAATTCTGAAACAACATCCTATCATTTCAATTTTCAATAGACTCCTAAGTCTAAGAAATATTTTCAGGTCATAGAAACAAAAAATACATACAGATGTTTGCGATGCAGATGCTGATTGTGATGCTGATACTGTCAAAGTATTCTTCAAGCTAAGACTAGGTGCCACCTGAAAAAATATATCATAAATTAGTATTCCAAAGAGAACAATTCTAATTATTCTAATATGTTAACATGAAGGAAATGTTCTTATAAAAAATGAATTTCAAATATGGGGAGCCTAGAGCCAAAATGCCCAACATGAACAATAAATAAATATATAAAATAAAAAATGGTCATTAGTGCCTGAGGCTCCCAATAATGTTGGGTTTCAGGAAGGTATGATGTGTCTTACCTCTATAGGTCGAGTTATTTTCATGTGTAGAACCCACAAGATGCATTAAATTAATTTCACAAACACAATATAGTAGCATCAGAAAATAGACAATCCAATATATAATTCTGGGGGGGAAATGCTAACAAGTAACAAGCAAAAGTTAATTGAGATATGCTAATCCCATAACACAAATCTACAACATACACATCCAATTATATGTGTGTGAGCTATGTATGTTTGCAACAAGGCAAGAATGAGTAAACAGATACCTTAGAAAGACCAGGGGGAATTGTAACAAGATCTTCTAGAGTCTCCACCTTATCTAAAGGTAATGAACTGTATAGTTCATCAACGTCATCAAATTCATCAAAATCATCCTGCAGAAGAAAATGAATATTAGAAGGTGGAAAAAAACAGAAAACTAGAAAGAAATCATGAATTTTGTAGAGAAATCAAGCATTAGGGAATGTTTGAATGGAGAGGAAGGTAGGGAATTTTTCATTTCAAAATTGTGAAAATCATAAAATGTTTATATAAAATATATATTAAATGAAGATGGAATTAATGGAAGGTAATGTGACAGTCTCTCATTTTGTTAATCACATTTTGATTTTTCAAATAAGGGGTATATATATATACCACCCTCACCAAACACACCTTACACTTGTTTGAAACCAATAGTTTTGAAAGGAAAGAACTGGGTGAGAGAGATAACACACTTCCTTAGAAAATGTCCCTCGCTTGGAACTGTAGAGATGGAGAGAGAGAAGAAAACTTGCATGGGGCACACCTCTAATTTGGTCTCTACATTTTGACAAGAAAATGGGAATAGAAAACATCTATTCTCCAACTTGAGGGAGAGAGTTAAAAATAGGAATATTTTAGGAAATAAGAACGTCTTTAATGTTTGTTTTTTCAAGTAGCCTAGATACTTGGTATAGAATAGGTAGTAGGTTCAATGCATCTTGGGAAGTAGTAGTATCTTAATTACTTTAATTATCTTTGTAATACTCTTGTAAATTGATTTGATTCTTGAATATAAATAGACCATTCTGCTCGGTGGAAAATACAGTTAAGCATATTCATAAAATTTTTGTTTCTCACTCTTCCATGCTATACATAGGTCTGAAACATCAACATTTACTCAGGTGTCCAATTTTTTAAGCAGAATGATTTCTAAAAGACAAACCTGATTACGCTCAACATAGTCATCCAAGAAATCTTTGACATCATTAACCTCCTCAGGACTTAATTCATCATTATCTAGTAGCCTCAAAATGAATTCACATTTTTTTATATGAGCCTTGTGCCGAGTAATTGATGTCTCTAGATGTGTCTGGAAACAAAAGAAACATGTCAATGGCCATGAGAAAGGTAAGCCATCATTTCCACAAAATATAGGTCCTATAATTCATACCAATCTGGGTGGCCTGGTCTTTCCTTTCTTAACAGAAAGCCCTTCAAGCTCTGCTTCAAAGCTATCAATTTGGGATTCTAACTCTCCAACCTACTCATATTATGTAAGTCAAATTAATATGAACTCATCTAAATAATATATGATCAAAGAGATATTCCAAAGAGATATTCCAATGAGAATCACCGGGAAGGCAGGCACTAGACTAGTATAAAAAGCATTCTAAGAGAAGAAAATCTTAAGAACAAACACAAACTTAGATATTGCCAATGGTGGAAAGGTCTCAACAGTCAACCAGCACTATACAATATTATCATTTGCCAATAAACAAACATTAGATCAAAATCAAATGAGGCTAGCCATTTTCCTGAGAAATCACTTTGCACATGAGCTACAAACACATTTATTGGCCATATTGAACACAATAAAGCAAAGTTGACAGTAATTCAAAGGAATTGATTTCATACCACATTGTTTAACCAATCCCTTGTCTCTGATTTAGCCTTCTCTTTTGGATCCTATTAGAAAGTCAGATAACAAATTCCTCAGACCAAAATTGACATAAACACGATCAAAGAACACCAAAAAAAAGCTCCAAAAAGTGGTAAAACTACAACAAACAAAAAGGTAATATTTCCCTGGTCAAAGACTCACAGTCTTAGGCTGTTGACCCAAGCCTTCTTTGGAGAATGCTTTGGTCTTAGTTTCCTTCTCACATATCTTAAATCTTTCCATTTCCCGCTCAATTAGCTTGCGTGCATCCACCAAAGCCTGCTCATATGAGGCACTAACCTGTGTCAAGATGTCACAAGAGAAAGTGTTGTCAAACTCAATGCCAAGGAGTTATATTTCATCATTCAATATTTAAAACATTATACACACCATCACACAAGTCAACCCAAGGAGCACTACCATCTAACCAGCAATGAATCAGCTAACACAATCCACTCAGCTCATATTCATATTTCATACCAACATGATGCAACGTGATTACTGAATCCTTGCCAAGGTTATCAATGCTGGATGGTGGAAGGCCACAACTCCACCATATATACAAGCCATTGCGGCCTGCGGCCTGCGGCCTATGGTGTCATCATTGTGGGCCTCCCTTTACAAATTGCCTATGGTGGAGGGGTTGAAAAACGCCATGTTATAGCGTTATGGCAGCGCTGTAACGGTTACAGTAGAGCTATAATGGTTAAGGCGGCAGTGTAATGGTCATTTAACCAAATTTATCCTTGCCAGCAAAACATACATCCAAGATTGTAGCTTTCCTGGAATCACATTTTTTATCAAACAGCTTATTTTCTACAAAAACAGCCGAATTGTGAGATTTCGGCTGTCCCAAACATGCTAATCAGACAGCCTCTTTTCGTGATCTTCCCAAAAAATAAATTAAAACCATACACGCATTAGCATTATCATCTCCTACACCTAAAACATATCTACAAAGCAAGTCAAATATACACACACAATCACATCGCCGACAAAATTAACTAATGTTTAAAAAAACATAGAAAACTAAAAACTTTGGCACTTTGGTTGCATTCTGGAACAAGCAATGAATTAATCAATACCTTTTTGTCTTTGATCTCACTGGACTGAATCCAAGTCTTAATTTGGTCTCTGTACCTCTGGAGCTTCTTAATCTCCTTCTTGAGGTCCGCTTCAAATTTCTCCTTCTGGTTAGCATTGTCAGTGTCGTAAACCTATCCCCAAACCAAACCCGTCATTTTGTTCCGAAGCAATGAAAATCTAAAAACAATGAACAAAAACTGAAAACTTTTAAATAAAAAAAAAGTGAGAGAAACAAATGAAGTACCTTGTTCCAGATGCTATCGAAGACTTCAACGCCTTCCTGAACCTTCTTGAGAACGCGATCTATCTCTCCCTGGAGTTTTCTACTCGCACCCATCGATTACGATTCTCACTTCAGTGCCCAATGCCAGAGTGGTAGTGGTGGTGGTCCAATTGTAAGTAACCAATTACTCTTTGATTCGGGTTTTAGGGTTTGTTTCTGCACTAGCTTGCTTGCTTGCTTGCTCAGAGGGCGCGGAGATTCTACCACGATAACTCTTTCTTTTTTATACCTTCTTTCTTTTTTTTTCTTTTTTGTCTTTTTTTCGGATTGGTAGTAAAGGATACTCTTTTTGTGAGAAAAGTTTAGTGTAGTAGAATAGACCATCACAGGATTGATTCACGACTAATCCACCATTTTGGGTATTTTTTAAATAAAAAATATTAATATGAATCTTTTTCAATAAATTTATAAGTATAAATCTTTTTTATGATAGACAAAATTATATATTTGATCAATAAATTCAAATAAAACATGACATGGTCACGTAAATGTGTCACATATCATATCCTTTTTGAATTTATCAATTAAATTATTAATATTGAAAGAAACTCGAATTAATATTTTGTTTACTGAAATGATCCATAATGGTCCTTCACTTCACAATTTATATGTTTATTTTAAAAAAAATTGTATATTTATTTAGTTTATAAATATTATTCTATCATCTAAAGCATTGAATTAGGTATTTAATCCTGACTAGTCTATTGGTCTAGGACTCGATCTCCTAGACAAAGAAGAATGTTAGCAACTAATTTTATAGTATGTTTTAAAATTATTAAAACTATAAAATCATAAGTAAAACTTATTAAATAAAAAGAAGTTAATTAGACGGGAATTTACACTGGTACACGTCTTTTGGTGGAACATCACACATTACCCATTGCCATTGCTTAAGTTGCTTTAATTATTTTTTTTTCCTCTTTAATTTGATACCTTTTCCCAGGATAGAGTTCCTTGATAATCTCATCTCATTTATGTTATAAGACTTAGGGATTGTAATAATTTATTGTTGTTCTCCAGAAAATCCACCACTCCCATAAGATTTTGATTGTTATTTACCCATTTTACATTTCAATTGCCAATTTTATGATTTTATCATGACTTGATTCCATGGTATCAACATCTTAGTATTTTAATATTTGATTTGTAAGCTTGTCTTGTTTTTTATTACTAGGATGATTGACCCTCTTGGATCCAAAGTATTTGAACCTAATTTTTATTTTTATTTTATTTTCTAGGAAATATTAGTTGATATCTACAAATATTAGGTGATTATAAGCAGTGACTAAGACAATGAGAAACATATAAGTTGTTTCACAACAATCATTACATACTAACATTGATAACTTATCAAATTAGTCTATGTCTTAAAGTTTAACCCTACAAGAGAAAATGTGTGCAAAGAGATAAAACATGAAAGAAAAAAAAAAGATCAATGTGAGTATCAAAATAAAATAAGATATATACATCCTATAAAAGTTTTTGCACATGACCCAATTTTAAAAAACAGTTTTTTGCACATGACACATATCTATCCATGTCATACTCAATTAATATTCCATATGTGTTAAGAATGGTGGGAGCATTTCAGTTGACTTGACATACACATATAACACATATGTCATTCTTGTTGATTCCCAAACTGTCTTTTTATTTCAGAACGCCTATGAGTGGCAACCCTAACACCTCTTTTGTCCCATCATGAGTCACAAGAAGATGAGGGTTTAAACTTTGAAATAACTAGTAGTAGCAAGATCGTGTACAGTGAGGTGATGAGTTAATAATATTTCATTCATGAGAATTGAATTTGCCTGTACACTCATATAGGATTTTGTTTGAAAAAAGTATGTGGACATTGTACGAGTATAAATGTTGTAGTTTTTCACCTTACACTGCTACTAGTAATGTTTTCTAGAAACTAGTTTGGATTTTGATGGGCCTATCATTGTAGAGAAGTGGCCGATAACTATATTAGACCTCAAGGTATATATATATATATATATATATATATTAGTTGCTGGGCATACAAGCATATGTTTGAGTAAGCACATTAATACTACTACATGCTGCTAAGATACATTAGGTCATTGTTCCTTTTTTTCCCTAATTTAAATGTGTTTTTCTTAGTCATTTAATCTTAAAAAATGTTTGTTGGACTTTTTTATTATTATTTTGGGCAATTTGGATGCACAATTTGTGGTATTTTTTTTTTATTATGAGAGGAACTAAAAATAATATTTTTCAAGATGGAGTGATAATAGAAGCAAATTTTAATTTGAGGGACAAAAAAAAACACTGATTTAAGATTGAGAGAAACCTGACATATTTAAATCTATAAAATAATTTTCAACCCTTAAAGACTTTATATACGGTTTTATAAATATTAAGTCCTCAAATATTAAGAATAATTTAAAAATAGATATCTGCCTCCACTACCTATGTTTAGCTAAAAAAAACTACATGGATAGTGTCTCCTTGAAGTGTAATCTATGTTATCCTATGTAGTGTTACCTATGTATACATGTTGCGTGTGCATGAAACAAAGCTTAAAAATCATGCTATTTAATTAAAAAAATATTTTAAAGTTTTTTCTAGCATAGTGTATTTTTAAAGAAATATAATACCAGCATTCACAAATTTGGTATTATTTCATGACCTTTCAAGGGATTGTGTGTTTCCCTAATCTAAACTTTCACCTACTATAAAAAATAACATAGTTTTATAACAAGGATTAGCACATTTGGGAGTCTTCCATGACCTTTCAAGGGATTGTGTCTTCCCCTAATCTAAACTTTCACCTACAAAAAAAAAATAGCATCATAATTTTATAACACAAAACTAAGAAAATAACACAAATTTATAAGTTTTTAATATTCAAAGTACACTTAAAAAATTAAATATATCATAACTTTTAGGTCTAAGTTTCATAAATGCATAACAACATTCATTAACAAGAGCTTACATGTTGGTTTGACTTCTATTTTAGCAATGGATCACCACTAGGAGTGATTTTAAATATTCACTCTCCTGATGGTTTGATTAACCTTGGGCATGCGTTGCTGTGATATAAATATGTGATCATAGAGATTGAGTTTGCTTGAGAAGCAAAGGAATGATCCGACTATTTATATTTGTGTGTAGATCCTGTTATTCTATATATGCAATGAATGATTGGAGAAATATTTGCGTGTGATAAGGTCTAACAAATGTACACAAGTGGTAAACATGCGAGTCTTGCGCGTCATGAGTTTTACATGTTCACATAAGTTTTGTATCTCTTAAAAAGTAGGTTCATGGAAGCTAGTTATGAAGGTCATGCACCCCTCATTTTCTTGAGCGTGTAAAGGGAAGCATGTTTTCCAAGTGTGACCTATTTCTTTTGCAACATATGCAGTGAGTACGACCTCCTCTACCAAACCTCTTGTTAGACATGACAAGGAATATGTTGGACTTGGTCATTTTATTGTAACAAGAAAAAAATGAGACTCCAAGAGAGAGAAGTGTTGAACACAATCTTCAATATGAAGGAAAATGGAGTAAGACCTGAATTAGGACCATTAGACTATAATATGAGGGTGTTCCCAAGCCAATTAAGGATGAGGCATTAAAATAAGATAACTACAATGAACAAAATAATTACCGGACCAACTCATATTAACAATAATGGTAATCACGAGGTAAGGCATGGACCTTAATCCCAATTAAAATAAGTATCAATTTGGTTAAATTCTTGAGGTAAAAACAATTATTTGTTCACATTTATTATATTTTTTACCTAAGTGGTTGGATACTAAACTTGAACGACGAAATACTTTTTGTAGGTATTTCACTCATTAAGCACATATTGGATACAAGGAAAATATCATCTTAATCATATAAATAAGCACTTGAAGTAAGAGGAAAATCACCAAAATATACCCATCCAGATACAAAATATACCCATCCAGATACAAAATACTAGTATTAATGTTATATAACTCCTATATAAAGATCATATGACTCAAATCTTAAATGTTTATTTTAAATTATTCTATGAAATGGATCAATCTTCATTCAATAATTACAAATTACTAACTGCATAAATGCATGTTATTACATTACCCAGTGTTGTCAATCCGGATTCACCCTTTTTCCAATTCACTTCTTTCATTTCTAAAATCATAAAATGATTCCATAAAACAAAATGGATGAAAAAAAGGAGTGGACTAAAACTTAGCCATGTGAGGATGGACCTAGACTTCACAACAAAAAGAGCTTCTAGATCTACAATGGACCAATTCTTTGACATGTTTCACAGAATTCACGCAAACGCGAATTAGTCACAGCACTTGGGAAAAACAAGAAAGGCCACGCTCACCCCAACATCAACTGACGCAATATATTTTATCCACCTTTTCCTAAATTTTCTTTGTTATATTTTCACGTCAAGTATCCTAATCTCCAACCACCAATATTTGCCAACACTTCAAAGCGACCCACACACCTCGTTCTTTTTAGCTTCCATATTGTCTTTAAACCTCTCATATCGTAATGGAAATCAAGCATATCTTTATGATGTTAGCCAACGTGACTCCACAAAATTTCTCTTTTCCTCTAAAATTACCATTTTCATATATAACTGTCCCTTTCCTTGTGGAGATATTATGCAATCTTCACTTACAATTAGGATAGAGTAAGGGTACGTTTTGCTGATAAAAAAACAAAAGTAAGGGTGCGTTTTAATAAGTATTTTAATTAAGTGCTTATTTTATAATTTCTTATCAAGTACGATTTAATTAACCTCATTATCAAAATAAGTTATTTTTTAAATGAAATAAGTTAAATTATTAAGTTTGATTAAGAAATTTATTAAGATAAACTAAAAAGACTTTTTTTAAAAAAATAATTATAAGTTACTTTTGTAAAGCTAAATAAATTTTGTTAAAAAGAACTCTCTTGATCGATTTTCTAAATATATAGTGTTTGAGAAGTAGTTGAATTCAATGCCAATAAACTTTCAGATGAAGGCTCTAACATAGTTGTCTTGAAATTTTTGGTTTGGAAAATTTGATTTTTTTTATATAAATTCTACACATTTACTATATTTTGTTAAAGAAATTATGTTTAACATTTCTTTATTTAAAAAACATAAACAGACGGATTCTAAAAAGATATAAATTGATTAAAGTCTAAAAAATATGATGTTTAATACTGATTTTTTTTCGGTACGTCTTTTACTTATTTTCCAATGATTTTTCTTATATTTAATAGGCCTAACTCAATTTCAATTATATTTGAGCCAACCTAATTTGAAATTGACCAAGCTCAAATTGGCATCGCTAATTCTTTTGGTCATACGTAATTACTTAAAAACAGCTTAACCCCAAACAATTTTTAATCGTAAACAGAAAAACCAAATGGGGTTTGGGCTGAGATATAGAATGAGAATCCCATAATTTTTATAATGAGAAATAGCATATTCAAACAAACAATACAATTTTTTTATAGGCAACAATATAATATGAAAGCTCATTCCCTTTAAAATAACTATATTATTCCCTTTTCAACTACCCACCAATCATGAGAACAGAAATAGCCCATCCCATTTCCTTCCCTCAAAGGTAAGAGAAACTAATCCAGAAGTCCCTCAAACCAAAAAGTGATCTCAGAACCACAATACCCTCATACATATCTTTTTTTCGATATGACAATTACCTCATCTTTTTTTCGATATGACAATTACCTCATATCTTAACATGCACCGGGCAATAAATACTTCAGCAACTAGAAAAATACAAAACTAGTGAAAAATAAATTTAAATATCACAAGAAGTAATTGGCTTAGAAAAAGAAACAAAATATCCATTGGTGAATAAAATGGCATTCATTTTACAACAATAGGATAGGAAACGATTCCCTCATACATAAAAAAAAAATACCATTAACTAATAATTTCCTACAGCTTCTAATTTTCTCTAACCTCAGCAAGGCATGGATTAAAATAAACATGCCTTTGAGGAATACACACTATCAATATGACATCTTCACCAAACCAAAATCTACACTGTACAAGGGATAGGGTCAGAAAATGCGTTTTGCTCACAAACTGACCACATCATCTCCCAGAAGTGGTCAAGGTTCTCTCATTAGAGGCCACAGCATTGAGGGTCATTGAAGGTGAAGGAAGAGATCCTGAACCAAGAGCCGGAGCAGAAGCAGTTTCGGTTGCCAACTCTTCGTTTTCATGTGAAGGTTGTAATGGTTTTGGTGAGTAGGTGAAGGAAAGATCTTTGTTGGCAGCAAGAGCTTCGAGTTCTTTCTCCTCTAACCCTATGGTTGGGCCTAAGCTGCATCTGTCTGGGGTGTGTTTGGCTAATGCATCTTTGAACTTCTTGATCTGTAATTAAACCAAAACCAAATATTGATATTAGTAAGAAATCTATCATATTACCATGAAGCAACATAGTACATGAACAATCCTACAGCTAACATATGCATTTCAAAATCTATTATTCAAGTAGTGCAACAAATGTTAATTTTATTTTTTTATATCTCAGGCTGACAGAATTCCTCTTCCTAAAAAACCAATCTTTTTTTTTTCTTATCTGCAAATGTTAGTTTTTTTAACCTAAAGAGTTGAAACAGGCACAATGTAATAATGAACAATTACTTAAATGCCGATAATGCATAGCTAATGAGTTAACAAGAAAAGGACGTCAAATCTCCTAAACAGAACAAAAGGATTTCAAGCATGCATAATATAAATTAACCAAATTAGGCATAATATTATCGAGCCAGATATGAATCAAAAAATTGACATAGGATGTACACTAACCGTGGCATTGGTGCAGCTAAAGCTACATAATCGACCGTGAGCGCCTCTATAGAATCGGAAGAAGGGAAGAACATGGACATTAAGGCTATAACACATGGACTTATGCTCCTCATAGTTCACCTGAAGGAACTGAACATCAGGATTCATCTCTGCAAATTGGCATATCTGCCATCATACCATAAACAAATTAACATCAGAACAACAACATAAATTAGCCAATCATGAAATCACAAAATGTCATGTGGGTTGATCTGTGAATTAGATCAAGGCCAAGGGGTGGAAGGATACCTTAGGATGAAGGGCTTTGCAGCCACCACAACCAGGAGAGAAGAAATCAACCACCACCAACTTGTCCCCTGCGTTTAACAGTGAATCCACAAAGTCTTGTGCTGAAGTCACCTCTTTCATGTTGGGTTGAAGCCCCTTTTCCCACCATTTCTGAACTTTCCCTAGTCTAAGGTTCATCTGCAAAGTTCAACAAGAATGTTCCAGAAACCCTATTAGAAAAACACAATCTTCCCAAAATAAAATGAAATATAAGCAATTTGAAAATTTCTCAGGGAAATTCACAATATTTCAAACAATCAAACGGATCTTAATTCCTCAAACAAAAACAAAAAAAGACTCCAAAAATATAAAATAAAATAAATTCTAAGGGTTATCTGCAAAATTCCATAAGAAATTTCCAGAAATCCCATGGGGGAAACACAAAATCTTCCAAAAATAAAATAAAATAGAAGCAATTAGGAAACGTTTCAGGAAAATTGACAAAATTTCCAACAACAAAAAGGGTCTTAATTACATGAAAAGAATTATAAAAAAAGTAAAATCTAAAGATCATCTGCAAAATTCCACGAGAAATTTAAAGAAACCCCACGAGCAAAACACAAAATCTTCCCAAGATACAATAATACAGAACCAATCCGGAAACATTTAAGGAAAATTAACAAAATTTCCAACAAACAAAAAGGGTTTTTTTTAATTCAATAATAAAAAAATACAAAAGAAACCCAAGAATCGTAAAATAAAACAAATTAAATTCGGGGGTAAAAGCAAAACCCATAAGGGATGATATTACAAACCTGAGTCCCAGTAGAAGCTCTCAACCGCGAATTGACCCTATTGGGTAATCCTCTATTTACATGAAAGACAAGCTTTTTACCCTGAAACTCAGAAGAAGAGGACCAAGATCTGAGAACCTGAGAATTCATCTTCAAAGAAGAGAACTTTCCCACGCCGGAACGGAAGCTACATGTATTATTTGAAAGAACCGTTGAAACCCTTCGATGATGATGCCGTTGACTAACCCCATGCCAAGAAGATGAAACCAAACTCGCCTTGGTTAAAACCTCCGCCATTGAATTTTTCACTTCGCTTCAGAAAACCACAACAAAATGAAAACACAAACCAAGAAAAAAAGTTCTCTCTTTTTGGGTTCAATAGATTTTTCATAAGAGAGAAAGAAATGAGAGAGAAAATTAGAAAAATGCTTTTATAGAGTGCAGAAAAAAGGGAAGAGCTTTATCCACAAGAAGTGTCAAGTGATGCCAGATCCACGTGTAAAGTTGCGGGCTTGAAGTGGAAACTGAAAAATAATAAATAGAAATAGAAATTTAATAAAGTTAAATTGTTTAGTAGACGGCTGTGATGGCGCGGTGATGGGATCGGACGGTGGGAGAGTGATCATACGGAGACACGCGGCGAATTGTTGTGGTTGCGTGGACAATCGCGATTGGATAAGGGACCGTTTAATGAAGTGGTGGGGCCCGCAGGTTGTAACGACACGTATGCGTTATGTTTTGATCAATGGTTTTGGATAAAAGGGGCCCCTTGGGCCTTAGTCACTTCTTTTTTCTTCCAACAACATCATCGCCGTTCAAATGATTTGATAAATTACGTAAAAAAAAAAAATAAACTTGTTTTGTTTTGTAAATAAACATATTTGTGTCCCAAGTGTGATGTGGTGAAAAAATTAATTCCTTGAAAAATAAAATGTATAACTTAATTTTTTTTAAAAATACGATAAATTTAATATTATAATTAAATTTATAACATCATTATATCATTAATTTAATAATATTTAAAACTCAATTTAATGTTAAATAATATTTTTTAAATCAATTTGATATTATATTATAAAATTTAAGAATCAATTTATTATTAAAATGTCTATAAGGTTAATTTATATTTAGAGACTAAATTTGATTTTTTCAATTTTTAACTATCCATTTATTAATATCTCATATTTTCAAGGAATCAAATTCACTATTTATGTTTTTTTAATTATTTCATTTTGTCCAGAATTTTACCTATTTGAATAATTGAATGAGACATGGACGGAATCAGCTTTTTTTTTTTTGGCTGGACGGAATCAGCATCTAGCATGGAATATATTTATGGTGAATGGATGTTTTGCGATGAGTTTTAAATTTTAATACGACCATTTCATGTGAAAAAATTGTATTTATTGTTTTGTAGAAATTAAATGAGGGGGATTATATTCAATCTTGTATGTATGTTAAAAGAAAGACCGACACAAAATTTTACATAATATAATTATGTAAATAATTAGCATAAAAAGATTCATTCCCATAGTATGGACTAGTTTGATTAGTTTCCTTACATATATTCATAAATAATTTAAATGTTGTTGATGAATTGACTGTATTTAATTTGTAATTTAGTTGATTTAATTTGACACAGCATCACCGTCCGAATTTAGGTTGTTTTGGATTTGTCAACCTTAGGAGGGGATATATGAACTTAAATTCGTGGATATCCACATGTTAAGTACATGGATAATTGGATAATATATTTTTTTAAGCCAATAATTTTATTAAGTTTTTGAGTTTGATTTGTCCAGACCTATTGGATTTTATCTATGAATTCGTGAACTATCTGGGTAATTGGTCTAACTAGTATTGTTAAGACATTTTAATGCTTTTATTATTGAGACTATTATAAATGTTGATATATTTTAGTTTAATATTTTAATATTTAGTGTTTAATATTATTATAAATGTTGATATATCTTAATCTGATAAATTTTAGATTAAATTTGAAGGAGAAAATAATCTTTTAGTTTGATGATATTTTAGTTTTTAAAAATATTTTTTTAAATCATTATTTGGGTTCATGACTGGTTTGTTTATTTATGGGTTTGACGGTTAGATACGAACTTAACAAAAGTTTATTTATTTTGTAACATATAATTATCCTATCCAGAGATAAAATATTTTAATATTAAATTAATTGTTTTTATTTAAGACTTTTATAATAGAAAAACAAACAAAATATTAAGTTGAATATTAATAAATTATTGATCTAAATAGTAATGATCAAATAAGATCTTAATTTTGAGTTTTATGAATAAAAAAAATGTGATTAAGAGAAGAAACTCAATAAAAATGGATAATTAGGTCTTTTAATAAAATTGATAAGTATTTTATAACAATAACATAGTATAATAAAAATAAATATTAAGTTGAACAAGGCATTCATCATAATTTGTTTTAATAGATTTTAGATTTTTTTTTATAAATAAATAGTTAATGTAGATTTTTATTATAAAATTATCTAGGTTATATTTGTCCCCTCTAATTTTTTTTGGTGAGTCCACCCCTAGTCCTATCCATTTAAAACACAAGCTTTAAATAAGTGGATATATTCACCCTTAATCAAATGACAATTTATACATTGACGTATGGAATTGCTCTTTTTTTTTAAAAAAAAAAAAAAGAACTTCTTACCTCTAAATGATCAATTTCCACTTTAACTACAAGTATATTTTTACTAAAGAAAATTATGAATACAATCATTATGATATTTTTTATTTTTATTTTAACGCAATGATATTTTAGTTCTTTTTTTAATTTGAATTAATAAAAAATAAATACTAGGTGGAAACAATAACTCACACATGTTTAATCGACTAAGGTATATTACTTGCTATTTTAGTTTTCTTTTTTTATTGTGTATACATAATTTTCTAATTTTTAAAATCAATCACTCCTATTACTAGTTGATTACCTATTATTTATTATTAAAGGTTAATTCTTACGTGGTGATGTGACAATACATGTACGCAAATTATTGATGTTAGACAAAATCTTGGCATAGACTATTCACGTGACATTGTGATAGTTGGCTTAGTGCATGTTTAATTTGAAGTTACACATATTGAAGCATACCTTTCAATACAAATTCAACGGATAAAAATAAAATGAATGCAAAAATAAAGGTTCTAATCCGCTGCTAAAATTATTTTTTTCGAAACATAATTTTGCAACTATAAACCAAGCATGCTCTTACATTGATAATATATGATTCAAGAATTGGTAAAATGTTAGAAGTTTGAAGGTAAATGACAAATTTAATGATAAAAAAAGGACCGATTTTATTCATAAGAATATGAGACATTGTGAATTTTGGTTCCTAAAAGTAATAAAATTTCAAAAAGTTCATAATAATGTCTGTATTATTACTTTAGTACCTAAATTTAACGATTTAATATATTTTAATCTCCAAAAATATATTAATTGTGTCACTTAAGTCAAACGACTTTCCTTTTCCAGCCTCAACTGGAACCTATCCTTCCTGCATACCCTGAGATTACTGAATCCTTGCATTTTCAGGAACCTTCTTAATTTACCAATTACCAGTATGTATCTTGATCTAATATTTGTCTGTGAACCTCCATTTATATGTTTTTGCCTAGTCGATCTATTATATAGTAAATCATATGATATCAGACAACCTCCATCAGCATTATGAAAATAAAAAATTAATTTTAATTTTTTGTCTCATCTTTTGAAAGTTTTGCTAACCCATTAAACTATTTATTGATTTTCCAATGCTTTTTGAAGCCTTAAAGGAAGTGGCTGAGATTATTGACCTACAGTGATGCAATGATTTTTTTTTTGGGGGTACTAGAATTCATGTTATGAGGACGAAATATACTATTGAAGTCACATATATCTTAATCATACAAGGTTTGATTTTACTTAAATTGTGATCTTATCGATGCATTTGTAGTTGGATGATAAAAGTTAGTTTCCTCATTAATATGCCCTTATGCCCCCGCGTGATATTCTTAATTTGAAGATAGCTAAGCCACAAATTATGTGTGGCAGCTTTAGAAATGCTTTTAATAAAGATTTGAATGCAAACGGCTCCAAGAGGTTATTAAGAGCTTTGTGGCAGGAAATTCACGTGAAGAAAATCTTCTAAAAGTCAAAAGACATTTCACAAACCCTGTATTTTTCAAGAATATGGATGTTGTGCGGTGAGATTACCATGCATGAGATCCTAGCTAACATTTTATTCAATCTCATTCATATAATTTTTTTAATATAAAATGAAAGTTTTAAAAAACTAATGGCGAGATTGAAACACCTTATATATCATCAAATGTTTCTTTTTTGTTGTCGTTGAGTTACATAAAAGAGAATTTCTTTCTTTTCTACTTTTGTGAATCCTTCCGGTATATTTCGGCTATCATTAATTTTCATCTCTCACAAATCATAATAAACAAATCTTTTAGAGCATCTCCAATAAAATGTTTACATGAGTTATTTTTTTATTGGAGTATATCACATGAAAATGCTTATATAAGTATAATTGTTTGTATTAGATATAAAATTAATTTAGTTAGTTACTAGAAGTTATTTGAGTAAGTTAGTTGGTTACTCAAGTTATAGTTACTAGAAGTTATTTGAATAAGTTAGTGTTAGTTACTCAAGTTAGTTATTTTTTATCTTTGTATAAATATATCAAATTTGTAATACTTTGATCAATGAATGAATTGAATGAATTCGAAAACTATCGTTCATTTCTTTCATTCCTAATATGGTATCAAAAGTTTTTGCTTCCGTGTCTCTTGCTTCCTATTGAAGCTATTTATGGTTCTACCCGGTGGTGTAGATAATACTGTTAGCCCTTGCTTTGTGGCTTCGAGCCCTGACTCGAGGGGGCATGTTGCGAGTCCCACATCGGGTGGTTCACATTCATGATTAAGGGTAGATCACCCCCTTATGAATCATTTTTTTAAGGGGACCTTTCGAATGTCTGGTTGATCATGAATAAAATCAGTGGGTGTCATTGATGATTAAGTTCTTATATAACTGGGTAGACCACCCACTTATGAATCATTTTTTAAGAAGACCTTTCGGATGTTTGGTTGGTTTTTTTTTTTTTCTCTCATGACCATGGCTGCCATTGATGATTCTAACCCCTTCGTTCTTCATTCTTCTGAAAATATTGGCATTGTCTTAGTTTCTCATCCTTTCATCGTGTTTTCGACAAAGGCTTAGTTGTTGATGTGGTGTTGTGGATGAATTGGCGTAGACCGGTTGCGGTGCTCGTTTATGCCACCACATTGTGATACCTCTTCAAGGGTGTTGGTTACAATTTCTTGTCTTTCGTCACCAAAGTTTTTTGCCAACAAGATTTGATGCTTGCTTTGGACTCTTGGAAGCCGTCGAAGTTGGTCGAAGATTTCTCGAAGTTTTTATTTTGATCAATGCATTTCCGACATGTTTCGTTTTATTTCCCGTTTTCAATTTTTTTTCTTTTTTCTTTTATCTTTCTTCTTTAATGTTGATGTATTGTATTCTCCAAGCTAGAAGTGTTTTCAACACATTCCAGCTTGCGGGGTGTATTAGACATAAAATTAATTTAGTTAGTTACTAGAAGTTATTTGAGTAAGTTAGTGTTGGTTACTCAAGTTAGTTATTTTCTATCTTTGTATAAATACATCAACTTTGTAATACTTTGATTAATGAATGAATTGAATGAATTCGAAAACTATCGTTCATTTCTTTCATTCCTAATAGTTTGTATAAGCAACCATGCTTAAAACATTTATATCATAAATAACATATGTTCCCGCAGTTGTAAGATCAATAACATTAAGTTAAACACTCATTTTATCAATTTTAACAAATGGAGTGAATTTTTGTAAAAATATTTAAATTTATGTTAAATTATAAGATCTACAAAATAAAGATAAATAACTCATCTATACAACTATAATGCATTGTAGAATACCATCAATTTTACTAAAAATAACACAAGTTCAGATCATTTTCACCGTGAATGTCTCTCTCTATTGTTATGTAATAATTTGTGAGATCAAATAGATTTTGTGCTGTAAAGAATTATCAGTTTGTATCTTGATCTAATATTTGTAGTTTTCAGTAAAACCATTTGTACCTCCTTTTCTTTGTTTTTACCTTGTTGATCTATTATATAGTAAGCAAATCATATGATAGCGGACAGTCTTTTATCTGCATTATGAAAAATGCAGTTTTCATTTTACTTTTTGTCTCATCTTTTGAAAGTTCTACAAACTCATTAAACTATCTATTGATTTTCCAATGTTTTCAGTCTTAAAGAAATGGCTGAGATCATTAACCAACAGTATTGCAAAGATTTTGTTGGTCATCCATCTTCCTAGCCTCCGAGCAGAAATGGCATGCTTCCACCATTCTTTGTTTTTGGGGCATTACTTCTACTCAGTGGCGGATCCAAGACCCTAAGTCAGTGGGTGTAAATTATAAAAAATAAAATCAGTGGGTTCAATTATATAAATATAAATGAAATAAAATATAAAAATATAAGATTTTATATACAAATTTAATGAATTTTAAAAAATGAGGGGATGCAAATGCACATCCTCGGCTGACTGTAGGTCCACCACTGCTTCTACTGTTTTTCATTATTTAGCAGAGCTACTAAGAGTGTGTTTGTTTCTGCCCATTCTTACTTCCACCATTCTTCTCTCTTAGTGCATGTTTGGAAACTCATCACAAAGTAAAGAGTTACATTAATTTATCCCAAAAACGTGGAAGCTATAACCAATAGCTTCTGGTTAAACGTGGAATATCAAATCGACAACATGCAACCAAACACACTATTAGTGGATTGACGTTGATCATGATCCCCTATTTCAAGCATACCCTAAATCATTTAACTGTCTCTTTGTACCTTGCCTTTGTCCAGATTTTCTGCCCTTTCTGACAGTCTTAATACAAGTGGAAAGTCAAAATTTTATGAGCTTGTTAAGATGGTTTACAAAGCATGGCAGCAGCAAGTGAGTGACATTAATATTATCCTGGCAAAATAGACTACATAAGTTATATTTATCTTAATCACACAAGACTGATTTTATAAATTGTAATCTTATTAAGCATTTGTAGTTGGATGATGAAAATTAGTTTCCTCATCAACATGCCCTCACAGGCTCATCTGATATTCTTTGAAGATTTGCTAAGCCACATTTTTTTCATAGCTTCTTTAGAAATACTCTTTACAAAGATTTGAATATGTGCAGCTCCAAGAGAATATCAACAACTTTGTGCTAGGAAATTGACGTATGATTATTTTTATTTTTCTGGATATCAAAAGAAATTTCGCAAACCCTGTAATTTTCAGCAAACATAGTTAGGCTAGGGAAGGAGATAGAGAAGGATGATGAAGAGAAAGCAAAGAAAGAAACAAAAGGAGTTCCCGTGACTCAATTTTATGTTTAAATTTCAATTATTAATTTCGATCCAACGGCTCAGAGAACTCATTTTCATCTCTGTCAAAAGAAAAACCTCCAACGTAATACAGATATATGTTGGCGATGACAAGCTGCAACTGACTAGATTTTTCTTGGAAGAAAATGTGCCAATTACTAGCCTGTTAACAAAAAAATTATCTAAACCTAATGCAATGTCCATGTTGTCGGAGCCATTGTTGTCAGAACCAGAATTGTGTAACGTTGTCTGGATCCAAGTTTCCTATATTTTTGTTTCCACAGCGGAAAATGAACCAAAAAAATATGTATTTCCTTCTTAATTTAACCAAGAGGATCCTCTTATTTGAATGTGCAATACATTTAATAAAAAAAAATTGTTCCTATACACGATGTTTTCTGCAATGACCGTGATCTGCATTTCCAACGCCTCTAGCCAGCAATGTGACTCTAGATTCATATAGCATTCATATTCCCAAGGAGAATGTACATGCCAGCATCCATATCACTGGCATTCCTGAAGGTGGTGGTGGCGGCAGTGGTCTAATGCAGAGTCCTCTCCCAGGAGTGAATGAAGAATGCATCATTAACCATCTGTTATACGTGCAATCAAGCAATGAGCAATTCCTGTGTCCATAGATTTAGGTTGCCTTAGCAGCAGCAGGATTTCGACCAAACTGGATGATCATTGGCTTGCCTTTTAATACATATCCATTCACTAGATTCTGCAACCAATGGTAACATGCAATATAAACCATTAATAACACAAACAAGTAAATAACTTCATGAAAAAATTCTTGTTGGGACAGTTCATGAAAATATAAAACAATTATTAGCATGTCAAACTACACATGCTGCAGTAACAATCCACCCACAAACATACAAAAAAGACTACAATAGAAAAGGAAAGAAATATCCGAACAAAATCATCTTGAATAAAACATCATTTTTTTCAGCAAACAATTAAAAGCAGTAAAACCAATCTCGTGTGAGAAACATACTAAAGCATGATGAGCCAACTCAATTGAGGGAAACGTTATAAACGCTTGACCCCTCATTCGTCCTTCCTGAAATTCAAAACTAGCTGTCAGTTTCAGGCTCACAAATATGCTATTACAAAACTTTCATGAGGATATAAATACTGGTCAGTTGACAAGTTGAGTCAGCACACCAGCATGTTAATCAACTGGATAATCTTATAAATAGGCAATGCTTATTTTGGATCTCTTTTTTGCATAGCATCAATAGGAAAGTTGATTATGGAATAATGAAGACCTTACCTGCATCAGTTTGACTTGAAGACCAGACTTAGCAGCCTCAATACTTCCAAACAAGGACCCTATAGCAATGAAAGAAAGATAAATGTAAACTGTGGAGTTAACATTCGTACAATATATAATATGTAAATCTCAGAATATTGTTTCATTTTGGTTTTTTTATAACATCATTATTTCATTTTTAGATGTAAAGCATTCAAATTGCAAGTGAAGACTATTAAACAAAACTTGAATCCAGTAAAAGTCTTGAGAGCTCACCAAATATAAAATAGAAATCATCAGCAATCACATCTTTTGCCAAATTCTTAATATACAACACAGGAGCAGGATTTCCAGCTGTATAGTTCTGCACATTGCACAACACAATCCATCAGTTCAAGAAAGTCGCAAAAGGATAAATATGTGCACTATAGAAGCTCTGATAAATTATTTCTTGATAGACCTTTCATAAGTCATAACTAACCGTAGGAGAAATAAGGTGAGATGCTGAGAATCAAGCCTCAAAGGTCATGAGGAAAACATGAAGAATACTTACATTGGGGATGTGCAGCTTAAACAAATCATGAAAAAATTTGTCAAGGGATTCTAAAAGATCAAGACGGGGAAATCCAAGCTACTCTTAAATTTATATGTGCAAGCTCACAAAAATGGTACCCATTATAGAGACAGGATAGTTTTCAAAGGTAAACAAAATCTAAATCTTTTTTCCCCTGCTATTGCAAAAAGATCAAGCATGCTAGTGCAAAAGCTGATTCAAAACCCATCCTATTTACCCATGCTTTCAGGTAATCATCTAATGGAAAATAATCCAAACAGATATTTAGGACTTGTTTAGTCTGGAGAAAACTTTTTCTTTTTGTAATTCCTGTTTTCACATATAATTACAAAAATGTCACCTTATTTTCATTTTGTTTCTTGCTTCTGTGTATTTGTACCGGATGTGGTGGAAACAGGGAAACAAAATGAAAATAAGATGGTTTTTTTTATAATTGTTTGTGAAAACAGGAAAATGGAAATGCAAGAAAAAACATTTTTCCAATCCAAACAAGCCCAATCAGCTTATAAGTTATAGATATGAGTATGACTACATCTAGCCTTCTATTAGACTCAATAACTCAAGTTCTTGTGAAAATTTTGGTTAATATTAGTATATTACTACTCTACAAAGTTAAAGAAATACAACCTACATGCAGGATATGACATTGTGAATTTGTGATACAAATTACATCCAGCAACAGAACATTAATATTAATATCATATACAAAATAACAAAAATAAAACAGCAGGCAAATTCCTTAAGCCAAGTGTATTGTGTTTTCTTATAGAGTTTTGAAGCAAATTGTTCTTATTTATAAACCAATGCAGAACACGACAGTTGCAGCAGTGAAATGCCACAATTAGTCCTCAGCCACATATAATAAACCATGATTTTTTATGACGTTGACAAAATTGTCTTTGAATCAACTAGTAGAGACTAAATTGGAAAATAACTTTGACTGCACGGTGAATGTATGATTTCCACATAGACTGGTGTAAAGCTTGCTTCTTCTTGTTGGGCATATAGTAGTGGAATGGAAATGTAAATGCAGATATTTTATATCCATACCTTAAACATTGGAAGGGATAAGATTTCCTCAGGAGGAAGCTTTCCTCTCTCTAATTCATCTGGAGTAAAAAATTTGTTAGGATCTGGAACATCTTTTTCTGGCTCTTGTAACTCTTGTGTTGTGTCATCATCTTTATGTTCTTTCACTGTTGCTTTGGGAACAATGTTTATCTGTAAAATCATAACGCAAACAAAAATAAAGAGCTGAAAATATTGTTAATTTGTTCTCCAAAAATAATCTCTGCACAAGAAATACCTTTAAGACATGGTTCTTTTTTATCACAGGGATTTCCTTTGGAACCAAGGTGGCTGGTTTTACTCCAACAGACTCATGAGCCACACCCTTATCAATAGCAGGGCCAACAATGGTCTCACGCCTGGCACGCTTTTGTCCAGACTTTTTTGTTCTTGCTTCAACCTCCTAAAAACTTGTTATTAATTTCCAATAATAACAATTTGACTAAAAAGATAGGAAAAAGATATCTCCTAATGGCATCATAATTTTATAGTTTGATATTCACTAGTAAAATAATTTATGTTTCAATAATAATGTTTTCAAATTAAAACATAACGACAGCTTGAAAGTGCACTAGTGCAGCGTAAGTATATTGTGCAGCGATAAGAAAAGAATATGAAAATCAATTAAATATTACCTTAAATGCATAACATTAGACTTTTAGGTGGATAAAAAAAGAACATGTTTTATACCAATTCTTACATATTTAGGCAATCTGCATATTCGATTATAAAGGATGTAACCAATTCTGAAAGCAGTGAAGATGTTACCTCATCTGAAGATTCCATCTCCGATTCGCCACTAGACAGATCTGCAGACCGAGGATTCACAGTTACAGTTGGTGCAGGTGGAGGTGGTGGCAGTGCTGGTACCTCTGGAGGTAATGGAGGTGTGGGCAGTGCCATACGAAATGGAGCTGGGATGTTCATTTTGTTCATCAAGTGTAGAACCTGTATAAGAGAGGTACAATCAATATGATTACTATTTGTGGTCAGTTCAGCACAAAACAAGCACACAGAAAAAAAGTTACAGGTGATTGAAAACGAAACCAATAAATCCTAGCAGCCTGTACTAATATTGGAACAACCTGAGTGTAAAAGCGGGGAACAGCAATTAGAGCATTCACAATATTGGTCAATATATTTCCATCAGGCGGAGGGTAAGCATACCTGGAAAACAAGTTTTGTTAAATTATATGCAAACCAAACAAAATGGTACTACACTGCAAAGATGGTTTTTAAAAAGTTATCATCATATATAATATCATCCATGATTAATATTAGGATACTAAAAACTAACTTTATTCAGTAAGATTTTCCCATGGAATAACATTTGGTAAACCCATCCATGGTTTTCTTTTCAAGTTTCCACCCCAAATGGCCAAATGTAACACCTAAAGCAATAAAATGGGCAGAAATAATCACCAGAAATTAGATTTTTTATATAATAAAAAAAAGAATTGTACACATTAGATAGTATTGCAGTTTGCAATGACATTACACTTTGCCTAATATATTATTATTGAACCACATGCAATAAAAAAAACAGTCAAAGATGTTAAGGGAGAGTAAGAAAATTCAGAGGAAGAGGGAGAACATATAGATATTAGACTGTTTATTCTTTAAAATGTTCTATATTCAAGACACGATACTTGCGAGAAGAATGGTGTCAAGTAAAATGGGCTACCATGACATTACACAAATAAATTAAGTTGCACAAAATTCTTAGAATAATTCTTTCAAATTGATTCAAGACTATACCCCATCATCCTCAACAATAAATAACCATAGACTTCTTATCCTTTTCCTCTGAATTTACAATAATTTTCTTTCATTTTTTAGTCATGAGTCATTCATTTTGTTAAATTATTTTTCATATTTGTGCACCTGGCAGGCTGGCATCCCTTTAGCATCCTACTTCAATAAAAGCAACAAATATTAACAACTGCAGAGTAAGAAGAAGCAGCATACTCAAGATGTGGAGGAAATGGATAATTGACACCAAGTCTATCAGCAATAGGTTCAGGAATAGGGAGGCCTCCTGATTTTGTATCTCCATCAATAGGTTTGGTTACATTTGCATTCATCAGCATTGATGTTTTAGGGTCCTTTCCCAGCTGGTCTCCGCTACTTTTTTCACCATTCTCAGTTGGGTTACTAGCTCTCTCTGCTGACAAGACTTTACCAAGAAATCTCAACCTGATCAACCCCAAGCAAATAAAGATATGATCATTTAAATCATTTAGCTTCTGAAATATTTTATGGTTTTATCTTTGACTCATCATGAATTTATTTATATATATTTTCTTTATAGTGTTGCAAAATCAGGAACCGATTAAAAAAGATATCAGAATAGATTACTGCAATGTAAAGCCAAATAAGAATACTGTATACCAAGGTTATCTCTTCAAATATGGAGCCAAATTATTTCTATATTTGAAATAAATAAAAGTATGCTGTATGAAAATGATTCAATTAATAATACCCATTTAGTTGTCGTTGTGCTTGAGATGCCACAATCTCATTTTTGAAATCCGCAAAAGCACAATTTCTCAACCTGCATTAAATCAAGAATTTAAGATTAAAGCATCATTTGGAAGTATTGCTGAACAGAAATAAGTTGGAACAAAAACTATAAATTGGCCAAATGCCACTCAAATCTTCCACGCCCTTGAATAAAGAACATGTATGAATGAACTGGAAGCACCACCAAGGACAAAAACGAGGTTCAAGTAGCACAGTAGTTTAGCAGTAAAACATAAAGGAATATAAAGTTGAGGCTCACAATTAAAAACAAAGGTAGATTAATGAGCTGGAGACCTATAAAGTTGCATCCAATACATAGTTCTCTCTGAGATATGATAGCACAAATAAGTAAAGAAATTATTACTTCAATGAACTTAGTGTGTGTCTGGTTACGCTTTCTAAATGCACGTATTATTAGCAAATTTTAACATCCAATCCATTAAAATAAAGCAGAAGCTAGTATATTTCGCTTTGATACAACACACATGATGTGCAGCCAAACACACTGTCACACTATTACAATTTTTAGATGGCTTTCACTACTAAGCAAGATTAAACTCTTGAAAGGGTAAAAAATAACGACCAAAAGGTGGAAATAGTAGGGAGAATGAGAGGATGGTTTCTTTCCTATAAAGAAATATAAAATTTTGTTTTTTTTTCTTTTATAGTCAATAATTGTTGAACTCCTTTAAATTTAACTAGCCCTGTGATCATTCAGCCACCAAAAAAATTCTCCTATTCTTTGGATTCATTTCATGAGGCCACAAATAACCAAACACAGCATGCAAAGTAAAAGACACATAAGCAATTCACATAACATATAGTGCATCTGCCAATGTTAAAACACAATCCCACTCTAAGGCTCCGCCGCTGCCTGAAATGAAGAACTATACATCATGTCTTTAATACAAACACAGAAGGCTTTGAAAAACAGTTGTGATCAACATCAAGGTTTTTGAACACCGTGTGACCCCAATTGCAGCCACATTGGCTACATTTGTCCAAAATTTTCCACAAAAATCAAGGATTGCGACAATACCACGATCATAATTTAAAGCCTTACAAACTCACATTCCACTAGTTACTTCTTCTATTCAACCTCCCTACCATTTCATCAAATCCCTCCTATTTGTATTTTCATTCTCGCTATGTCCAATTTAAAGGATCCGTATCAACATTGAAATATTGCTATCACTACAAATAAACTATAGAGATATAAGCTGGGTTGAATGGTTAAGGGAGAAGGGAAAAGGTCGTGGGCGGGTTTAATTCCCTCTGATAACAAAACTAACTTTCTAGCAAAATAACATTTGCCGATAAAAAAACGACAACTACAAATAAACTAAGAAACTGATATCACAGAGTTATAAGGTTAATCTAGTGATTGGGGAAAGGTGAAGGGAGGGGGGAGAGGTCCTGAGTTTGAATCCCCCAAACTGGCATCTATAACAAAACTAATAAACTAACATTTGCCCATAAAAAAAAAAGTAAAAAAGAAACTGACTTGACAGCACAATAGTGATAAAAACGTTAAACATGGTCATGTTCAAAAAGCATCCAAGAGCTTCAACTAAAATTGCGAAAAGAGAGAGAAATGTTGGGAAAGTTGAAAGGTGAATACCTGGCGCTAGAGCAAGGGCGAACAAAGGAAGCGCCGAAATTGGCAAAGATTCGAGAAAGGGTGTCGTGAGGAATGGCTTCTGGCAAGTGCTTAATCAAAAGGGTCACCGGCACTGCTGATTCCGCGTCACAAGGCTTTGACTCTGTGCCCTGAAACGCAAACTGACTGCAAGCCATCAAATGAAATGTCACCAACTGCTACCACCTTCTTTTTTCTGGGCACAGGGGAAGAAGGAGAAGGTGAATTCAAATGCCCAAACCACTGTGGTGAAAACCGCACCGACCGACCGGTTCTCCCGCAATCCGATAGCTTGACCAGGTTAGCGTAGCTACTAGATCGGTTAAGTTAGAGCTGTTAAAAACAAGTTGGCCTGGCCCATTGGGCTCGACCCATTTTATAAACGGGTTAGCTCAACATCAGTCACTTAAAAGATTAATTCTAAAAGAAAAAAAAATGACTTGATGCAACCCACAAGAAATTGTGGGTTAAACGGGTTAATCCAGCAATTCATCTAAAGTAATTTTTTTAGAAAAATAAATTTGGATAAATTTAAAAAGTATTAGTTAAATTAAATCTTTTATTATTCACACACCACAATATGACATATTATTACAAGCTAAAAACCTAACAATAATAAAATTTTAAAAAATAATCTTCAACAAAACACTAATTAAATAATATTGAACAATATTACAAAATATTAAAAATGTATTTTACGTGAATTTTGCTCTATTTTTAGTTAAATAAATAAAACACTTTAAAGTCTTAAAATATTACAAAATTCTAATAAGTTATTTTTTTTAAGTGGGTCAATCCGACCCACCACAAGTTCAGTCTCGATGGGCTAGGATGTAAGTGGGTTGGGTCAAGTTTATACAGTCAATTGTAACTTTTTTTTCCTTTTTTGGGTCTGGCCAAGACCCATGGTGGGTCAGGTTGACCCATGGTTTTGGACTCATTTTGGCACCCCATGGTCAAGTAGGTAACCCAAACAATTTTGATGGAATCTAGTGAGCCGAATGGTTCTGTTTGTTGCACTATATCTTTGAGGGTTTATGAGTTGTTTTATGCTTTTGCAATTATTGGATTTGGAGGGCTAATGAGAAGCAACCAAGGTTGTGGTTGTCGCATTGTGCCACATGGTAGGAAGGAGAAGCTCTGCGTCGTGGAGAGTGGTGCCCTTTTGGTGTCTTTGCTCAATTTTATTGTTTATTTCACTTTTTTCACCCTTTTTTCTCTCTACCAAACGAACCATTAGGGTAAATGACTAATTTGGTTCATGTACTTTACACTTGTTGTCAATTTAGTCTTTGTGCTCTGAAAGTGATTAATTTAGTCCTACTTGTCTACACTAAATTGTATTTTATGATTGTGTGTTGAGGTATTTTTTTTGTTTTGGGTATTGTCACATTAGAAATTTGATAAGTATTGAATAGAACTTACCGTTTTAATGGTACATGTGCATTTTTAAATTTATATAATTGTCATGGATGATTTTGTCATTAAGTTATATTTGTTGGGTATCATTTTGTCACTGCAAATGAAATTATTATCATGAAATTAGGAAAAAAGCCTTATTCTCAACATAATCATTACCTTTTGTAAATTCTAAAAACAAAAATAATTGTCAATTTAGTCCAAAATACTATTTACTAATGTGAAATGTATCCTACACATGTCGACCCATTGTGTGACCTTCACTTCCACCACATTGATATGTCATGTCGTCATAAACATTAACAAAAATGGAGGAGACTTGATGACAAAACGATATTGTCAGTATATTTGCAAAATTATGAACTAAATTGTTCATTTTTATAATACATGAACTAAATTGATAACAGTGTAACATAGAGGTTATTTACCTTAATATTTATGCGGATCTTTTGGTATCTATGTTGTGCTTTAGGGTTAGGTTTTTGTGGGCTTTTTAACTTTCTATTATTTTGTTTTCCAAGCCCAAGTTTATAGTTTCTACTTTTTACCACAAAATTTTAAATGACAATTGGCTTTGACTTCTAATTAACTTTTATATTGTCTTTTTAATAAGTTTAGTTAAGATAATAAAAGAAAAATCAATTAATAAATAATTTAAAATAAAATAATTTTTATAAACACAAAAATTTAGAGACAAATGTTTTTTAAACATAATTTATTTTGGTTCTTTTGATAATAAATAACTAAATAAATAAGAAGATTCATTCTAAAATAACTATCATTATTCTACAAATAATCAAAATATATAAGTAATGCATAAATATTATTGGACGTTGAATATGTTTCTATATTAAAGTCTTCGTATTATATTAACCAATAATATTACTTTAATATTTTTTTTACTGCAATATTACTTTGATCTTGATAATTGTTATTATTTTAATTTTAATATGATTTAATATTTATGTGTTTTACCTTGATATGTCTCAACAATTTAATTATTATTTTAGATATTAGTTTTTTTTTTTTTTATAAAAACTAATATATAAGATCAAATCGAATCAAATATTAACCCACTAGTTAGACTACTGATCATTGATCTTCCACGGGGCTGATTTTCAAAACATTGACCCAAACATTTTGCAGTTGCCGTGTTGTGTTGTGCTCACGGCAAGGAAGTGTATTTTTCAATAAATAAATAAATGGATAGTATATTAGTATAAAAGGGATATGCAAACAGCAATTATCACGACTGGTCCAAAGATGAACACATTGGGAGTCGAAGGATGTAAACCACATGAAAACATAGTGGAAATTACTTAAGACACCACATTTTTTGTTTGGTGCACCTTCTAAGTTTGTAAAGTCCTCATCTTACTCTTCTCATCTCACTCACTCTCTTATTCTCTCAATCTTCCACTTCACCACAGGTAGCACCATCACTGACTAAAGCCTGTCCATGACCATCACACATCGGGGTTGCTCTTAGCAATGTCCTTGGCTTTGTAGAGAATGGTGTTGCCAATGTGACAACCGTGGTTGAAGAGCATGAGGTGGTTGATTTTCGACTTGAGTATGAGAAGTTGGGAAAGGTAGTGGTTAGTAACAATGTCGAAGCAAGAATTGATGTGTATTACCAATTGAACATTTTGTAATATATTTGTATGTGTCACAAATTGAGCAATTCATAATACATATAAATGCATTATAAATTGAGTAACTCATAATACATTTTAGTACTATTGATTACTCAATCCATAACTATATCATGGAAGTGTGATGCAATGATGAGTTTAGAGTAGAATGAAGATTCATGGTTCAAAGATGCAAGTGATAGTGGTGAGTGGAAGCACGGTGGTGAGTTTGGTGTGGTGTGGAGGTGTTGGGTGTGATAGTGGTGGTGTTTGAGTGTGGTAGTGGAGTTTGGTGGAGGTGGAGTGCATTGGTCATGGAGGTTTGGGAGAGGCGGCAAGGGTTTTTTACTTGGGAGAGTGACAAAAAAAGGAATATTAGGAATTTTAGAGGTGCATCAAGCAAAAAATGGGTACACTAAGTAATTACCGAACAATGTGGAGTAAGTTGACCCAAAATGAGGCCGATCAATTCAACTTGTTTTTGGTGGGTTGACCTATAAATGATGTTAAAAAAATTAGGCTTACATATAATTTGAGTGTTTATAATTTTTTTGGTTACTACTCTTTTGTCATTCAAAATTATTAATGATTGTTCATGTGGTTAATAATTATTGACGCTAATAAGTATATGTTAACTTATTGACAAGCGCATCAATTATTCTAAAATAGTAAGATCAAGTATTATTTTCACATAGATTTTCTTTGTATTCAAGATAATATAAATCCAATTTTTGTGCAATTAATGGATAAATTTAAGAAGTGCAAATTGAATCATATTGTTTGTAAATTAGATAATTATACGATTCTAAACTATGACTGAACAAGGAAAACAAACATTGGGAATGATGAAGAATTGTGAACGTAGGAGTTGAAGATGTTGGGAGCTTCTTACCCAAACTCCTCTTGATGTAATATAGTTAATTTTTTTCTCTATTTAGTATTGCTCTAGTTATCACTACGTCTATTAAAGTATTCTACCAGTGATTCCTTCACATGAGAGAGTTTAATTCCCCTAATTCATTTCTTAATCCATCAAGAACTAAATTAGTCGAATCGCATGACTAAAAAAGATGTATAAACAGGCTAAACCGCCTCAACTATTCCTAGTAATGAAGCATTTAAATGTTCTTTTTGGTTCTAAGAATTAAAAACATTTTTTAATACCTAAACCAAAAACTACCAAAACAGTATAAATTTAACAATTTAGACATCTACCGCACAAAAACTCAAAGAATTCCGAAATTCCAACAATTTACACAAAAAAAGCAATAAAATAGAAAAATATTGATAATCCTTATATGTTTAAGTTATAGAATCTACTTATCCATATTGATTATTAGTATCATGCTAGTAAGCGATGATGTCATGATATGTCATACCATAAACCAATGTCTTATAATCCAAAGTGTCACTTTAGGAGATATTAAAAAAGCATAATTTAGAGAATTTTTTTTAAGTCTCTTATTAATGTAAATCCGCTACACGTTGATATGTTACAATTAACTAGAAATTAATTTAACTAGAAATCAATTTAACATAGATTTATGAATGTAAACATCAGGAAAAGAAACTAACAGCAAAATGATACTCTCTAATCCCTTTTCATAATTCAATTTAAATAAAAAGAGACATATATGTTCTGTGGTGCCAACCTCAAGAATTATTTTTGTGTAAAACACAAAAGAAAGATGGAAAGAATTATTTTTTAGTTTAAATACATTTTTAATCCTGTGATTTAGTGTTTTTATTTTTATTTTTCATCCTTACAATTTATTTATTTATTTTTAGTACTTATAAATTATGTTTTTTTATTTATTTTTAATTCTTAAATTACTTTAGATAATATTTTTCTTAATGTTTAAAGCATTATCTAAAGTGTCTTAAAAATTAAAAATAAAATAATCATAATTTATAAGAACTAAAAATAAAAAATAATTTTACAAGAATAAAAATAAAAAACATTAAATTATAGGAATTAAATATATATATATATATATATATATATATATATATATATAATTTTTTTTTTAAAAAAAAAAAACATGCTAGAAATTTATCGCTAAAGAAATTTATCCCAAAACCTATACTATAAAGTTGCATATTTATATGCTTGTCGGGTAAGGCACACTCCTTTGTTGTCGTAGATAGAAGATAGCACACAGAATTGTAATATGATTCAAAGGGTCAAATCCTTACACCAATTTAAAATCTGAGTGAGATAAAAAAGGGGTAAATAGTCATTTTGGTCCTTGAAAGTGTAACTCGCTGTCAATTTGATCCTTGAATCGAGATAAATTGCAAAATAGTCCTTGAAAGTGCAATCTGTTAGTCATGTTAGTCCCTGCCGTGAATGGAGTAGTAAACGCCATCAATTTTCGCTGATGTGGCTCGTTAAGTGCCACACAAACATGATTATGTGGATTTTTTATTTTCTAATTTAGTTTATTTTAATGAAATGAGGGACCAAAACGAAAGTAAAAAACCCTCATATATCCTCCTCCTCTTCTTCTTCTTCTTTAACATAACCCTTAAACAGAACCTATGCCCTCTTCTTCTCCTCCTCCTCCTCCTCCATATTTGCACTTCTAATCATCTCAATAGACCTCAAAAATCGCACCATTTCGTTCTCTCTTACTATCAACAATGTCGCAGAGGAGCAATGCATCATCATCTCGAACAAGAGTTTCATCACAAGTTGTTCTTTTTTGTGGTTGTGGTAGAAGGGTTGTTAGGCGTGTTGCTGGAACAAATATTAACAGAGGAAGGACGTTTTTCACTTGTTCAATTAATAAGGTATGTCTATTTCACATTTATTGATTTAGGGTTTTGATTTCACATAGGGGGTTTTGATTTAGGGTTTCTATTTGGGGCTTTTCAGGATGAAGTTGGATATTGTGGGTACTTTATTTGGGTTGATCAATTGATTGAAGCACTTGGAGTTGATGATTCACTTGGGACATTTTCCATGGAACAAAGAAGACAATTTGGAAGAGAGGAAGATAAGACAATGTGGAAGGCTCAAGTTAACTCAAAGCTTGATTGTATGGGGATTGAAATGAAGATGTTTAGAACAATTGTCTATGGAATGTTCTTAATCCAATTGTTGTCAATGGTGGTGTTTGTATGTATTCACAAGTACTAGGAATATATATATTAAGTGTAATGATGTAATTTGAGTCTTAGTGTGTTCATGTTGTTATCTACTTGAATGCTTTTAATCAATTTGATGTAATGCTAATCTAAGGAATGTTATTTTGTTGTCTTAGTATGTTCATTTTGTTGCAAAATTGCATAAGATTCAGTTCTGCATAAGGGCATAATCTGTCAAAAAACAATGCTGCATAACTGTATAATTGGTTCCAGAAAATCAATGCGTAACTGTCATTTTAGTCCCTAAAAGATATACATTTATATTGTTTTAGTCCCTGCAAGTTGTCACTTACTGTCAACTTAGTCCCTGAAAGTTACACGTGAAATCAAAATAGTCCCTGCAATTTAACCAGAATTTTACCAACCTCACCAGAAACTTAACCAGGAAATATAGTCCCTGCAGTTTAACCAAAATTTTACCAGAAATTTAACCAGAATATTTCAATACATAAATTATTCAAAACATATGCATAATTGCATAAGTGGTTCAAAACATATCCTAATTACTCTATTACAACTTCATAATTTGTTCAAAAGATATGCATAATTGCATAAATGGTTCAAAACATATCATAATTACTCTATTACAACTTCATAACTAGTCTTCAAAAGATATGCATAATTGCATAAGTGGTTCAAAACATATCATAATTACTCTATTACAACTTCATAACTAGTCTTCAAAAGATATGCATAATTGCATAAGTGGTTCAAAACATATCCTAATTACTCTATTACAACTTCATAACTAGTCTTCAAATTTCTTCAACCTTGATTTTGACCATGTCCGCTTGGGGGAAGTCTAGGAGTTTGCATGAATGTCATCATCACAAGCTGACTACTTGGCATGGGACACGAAACCATAAGTGGTGTAACATCCTCATCGGGTGGTGGTGGAATCCAATTGGGTGGTCTGCGTGAAACACCTGGATAGCAACATCCATGCGTGAATTGTGTAGTCATCAAGGTCACAACACAAAATAACATTCCTTAGATTAGCATTACATCAAATTGATTAAAAGCATTCAAGTAGATAACAACATGAACACACTAAGACTCAAATTACATCATTACACTTAATATATATATTCCTAGTACTTGTGAATACATACAAACACCACCATTGACAACAATTGGATTAAGAACATTCCATAGACAATTGTTCTAAACATCTTCATTTCAATCCCCATACAATCAAGCTTTGAGTTAACTTGAGCCTTCCACATTGTCTTATCTTCCTCTCTTCCAAATTGTCTTCTTTGTTCCATGAAAAATGTCCCAAGTGAATCATCAACTCCAAGTGCTTCAATCAATTGATCAACCCAAATAAAGTACCCACAATATCCAACTTCATCCTGAAAAGCCCCAAATAGAAACCTTAAATCAAAACCCCCAATGTGAAATCAAAACCCTAAATCAATAAATGTGAAATAGACATACCTTATTAATTGAACAAGTGAAAAACGCCTTTCCTCTGTTAATATTTGTTCCAACAACACGCCTAACAACCCTTCTACCACAACCACAAAAAAGAACAACTTGTGATGAAACTCTTGTTCGAGATGATGATGCATTGCTCCTCTGCGACATTGTTGATAGTAAGAGAGAACGAAATGGTGCGATTTTTGAGGTCTATTGAGATGATTAGAAGTGCAAATATGGAGGAGGAGGAGGAGGAGGAGGAGGAGAAGAGGGCATAGGTTCTGTTTAAGGGTTATGTTAAAGAAGAAGAAGAAGAGGAGGAGGATATATGAGAGTTTTTTACTTTTGTTTTGGTCCCTCATTTCATTAAAATAAACGAAATTAGAAATAAAAAATCCACATAATCATGTTTGTGTGGCACTTAACGAGTCACATCAGCGAAAACTGACGGCGTTAACTACTCCATTCACGGCAGAGACTAACGTGACTAACAGATTGCACTTTCAGGGACTATTTTGCAATTTATCTCAATTCAGGGACCAAATTGATAGCAAGTTACACTTTCAGGGACCAAAATGACTATTTACCCGATAAAAAAGTATAAAAACAGAAAATAGTATCACTACTCTACTAATAATAAAACTATGTTAGAATATCTTTAAAAGAAGTTATTGAATTGAGTTTTTGAATTTAAGAATTTTTGTTTACTAGATGTATTATTATTTTTGTTTAAAATTTTTCTATGTTGGAGATTGGATTCTAAGAATAACTTAAGAATTTCTATTTTTAAAAAATATTATTTTTAATGTCATTTGAGAGAAAAAAGAGGTTCTATTTGTTCTTTTTTCTCTGCTAGTAATATTCAAGAACTTAAATTCAATTTTATTACTAAATTAAAAAATAACAAAAATTCTTATATCATGTGTGATATCATAAGACTTACAAAAGATGATTCAATAACCCCAAATAAATTCTTTTAGTAAAGATGCTCTTAATAACAAAGTGAGGCAAATGCAATGGACGGGAAATTTTATTCTCTCGTAGGGTATATATTTTTCTTAAATCAAATAGTAACACCATTATTGGATCATTTGTATGATTATTTTTCTAATTGATTGAGTTTTTTGAAATTAAAAAAATATATTTTTGTGAGTAAACAAAAAATTCAACCACAAAATTATAAATAGTAAAAAAAAAATACATACAAAATTTCTATTTGATCTGCAGAAGAAATTGACATCATCCTATGATGTTAGCTAGCTAGGAATATCGTTTTCACTAGGACATTAGTTGTAGAAGATCGTTTGTTGGAGGCCCCTCATTGGTCGGTGAGCGATCTCAAACTCCTCCCCATGTTTTCATGCAACAAATCAGGTTTGATTCATGATCAAACTATAGCGATTTTTTTTTTTTACTTCCTTTTAAAAGTTATATTCATAAGAAATACCGAACTGATATATTTTATATTTTTTTCTTATAAACATAATTCATACTTCCTTTTTTGGTGCTTTTAACTAATTATATTACTATTTTAACTAATTATATTTATAACTTGAACCGGATTTTAACGACTGCAAATGCAATTTTTGGTGCTTTTAACTATTTATAGTGTGATAGTTATGTCAGCTCTAAATTTTATTAGTAGTTTATTAAGTGATAAATCTGTTAGCTTGTACATTTGTTGCTCTTATAAGTGATAGGCCCATTAGCCTTAAGCTTATTGACATGTTTATGTTTAAGAATGGGTTCATCAACTTGTTTAAAATTTTAATATGAAGTAAATCTTTAAAGATTAGGTTAGACTTAAAAAATAGTGTAACATTTTTAAATTTTAACCACAAGATTATAAAGTAGGTAAAACTCAAGTTAAATAAAGTCTAGTCTGATATTACTTATTTTTATATGCAATATCATGTTGTTATTTTTTTTTAATTTTTTATAAAACAAATTTTAGATTAAACAGTACGAAAAAGGATTTATTGTATCTTTTTAATCCTGATTTTTTATTTGTTTTTAGTCCTTTAATTTTTTGTTCATTCTGGCTTTCAGTTCCTTAACTTCTTTTTTATTCTTATTTTTAGTCCTTAAAATGATTAAAGTAAAGATGAAAAAAAGTTAAATAACTAAAAGTAATGATGAAAAAAAGTTAAGAAACTAAAAACAAAAATAAAAAATCCAAAGACTAAAAACCTAAATTCTAGGGATTAAAAAAATAGTTTATCCAAGGTAAAATGAATATTAAAAACCTTAATAAGGAGAGAAACTTAAGAATCAAATCATATTAATATAAATACTTGAGTTTAATTTTGAAATTTAACTAATATTACAATTTAATCATAGGAGTAAATTGGGTTTGAGTGTGGTACAAGTATCCATATCCACAACCCTCAGCCTATTTACACACTGGGAAACTCCGGCTCTAAACTTGATGAAATCCGGATTTCACCGTTAAAATTAATTAGCTAGAATGAAACGAAACATGCATTTGTATACTGATTTCTTCTTTTTTTCCATGTTTAAGGATGACACTATAATTTCGACATCCTTTAGAAAAAGAAGGCTAAAGTTACGCTTTATTCCAATGATTAACGAGTGTATATTGATCGCTTTTTTCCTTTGCTTCCCACAAATATCACTTTCGCAACCTTTGCGTTTCCCCCCCTATTTTTCCTCTCATGAAAGAAGAAACAAAAGCACCAAGAATCAAGATCGATCTATGCATCATTATTATATAAGATGGAAGAAGCCAAAAGGCACAACCATAAAAGTGCACTTCTCCGCAAGCATAAAACCACAATGAACGCTTTGCTTTGAATGGAAAAGAATATAAACTTAACATTTTTCCCATTATTAATCACATAAAAAAAAAACTCAACTCACATCACATGAAAATATGGGGATATTAAACCTTTCTTCTCTTCCAATAACCGATACCCTCTAATTCCTTGCTATGTACCCCATCATTTATCCATCCATCAATCTTTCTCTCACCCCTTTTTAGCCTTTGCTTATAAATCCATCCCTCCTTTTTCCTTTGATCCCCTCACATTCACATGGATTCTAGCTTTTGATATATACGTACCCTCCTATGTTCTTATCCCTCAAGAGACTCAATTATTAATTTGCCTAAAACACACAACTCATAAATGGGCAAAAGTGAACACATATATACGTATATATAGAAATAATTATGATGTATATAAGATAGCTTGAGAAAGGTGTATATATACCCATACGCTCATGGGACATGCATATAGGCTATGTGTGTGCAAAACATGTATAATGATTTGTACAATGTTAGAAAAGAGGCTTAGAAAAGTAAGATAGAACTCCTTTAACCTATGGCATATTTAGGTGTACATTAATGCAGGTTAATTTCTTTCAACAAAAGATTCCGGCGGCAATCAATAAACAATGTTTGGATCCTTTATAACTGTCCTTCCTCTGCAACAAATTAAGACATAATATATATATGTATATATATATATACCAGTGGATTTACACCAATGATTATTAAAAATCAGAGTACTTTTATTAATTGGTTAATTCCAGTCAAGATAATTCTGACATTCGTCACTGTATGAGACTGCAGAAATTCAAAGCATCTAGAAACCATGGTCACAGAAACAGTTAATTTGTAATTATTATTGTGGAGCTAGACTTTATGGTTTATGTGCTTTTATTATGGTCTGTTTTGAATGTGAGAAAAAAATATTTCCAAGACAAAATGTGAATAATAATATACTACATATTTTGTTTAGAGAAAATAGTGTTTATACTGATCATATTGTCATTTAATTAAAAATATAATAAATTTGTTGTATGTATAATAGTTATTTTGAAAATCACACTTAATTACGTACTAT